>NC_056743.1:943379827-943493169 GCF_019279795.1 Protopterus annectens
AAATGGTCCGGAGGAACTAAAACTAAATAAATCTAAAACATCTCAGGCTTAATTGAGAAAATACCACCAAACAAATTTTGACTGCTTTCGTTCTTTAGTGAATACAAGAAGTTTATCAGAAAAAAATACACATGGAAGTAACTCATATCAATCCACTTAGAAGTAATAAAATAGCCACTAGTTAAAGAGAAATTTAAAGTATGAAAAAATACAGTAGAGGTGCCAATCACAGCAGGGTGTACAGGTGAGGGAGGTGTGGTTTCACCTTACCCAGCGCAGTGCGCACTTTAAATTATCATTGATGCCTGGGGCAGCTTCTGTGTTTAAGCGTAGCTGCCAGTTAAGTTCATGGACCTTAAGGAAAAAGTCATGATCTCCAAAGAACAGGTTGAGCTGTTCTAATATAATACATTTGAAGACAGAGAAGTTGGTGCACAGTATGCTGTGCTTGCTGATTGCATTGCTCAAGTCCTTGGATGTAATGGCCGCATTATGCTCCTTAATGCAGTCAAAGTTTTCTACAGGTCTTACCTATATAAAACTGTTTGCAGGAGTCACAGATACCTGCATAAACAAGTTTTACTTTGACAACTTTTGGAAAACAACTTTTACATGACCGTGTTTAAAGTGTAACTTTTTCCAAAACGAATGTTCGTGCATGTGACACAACAGCCATATGAAAACATGACTGGGGTTTTGTCTTTATTGTTAGTAACCTCGGTGATTAAACGCAAGTCATTTTTTTCAAAGGGGTGGTGTAAGGTTCTAGTTCTTTTGTACGAGAAGCTTGGTTCACCACCCAGAGTAGTACCAGTGTCCCTGTTGTTGGAGATAGTGTCCCAGTTCCTCTGTAATATGGTTTTTAAAGAACCCATATCTCTGCTGATAGGAAGTGGGAAACAGAGTTCTGTTCCGGATGCATCTCATTTGTTTACTGGCTGAAAAACAAATCATAGACAAGTATATTTGGTGGAGCAAGCAGCCGTAATTTCCAGTGAAATGCACTCCACAAGGGTCTTAGGGTAATTCCTTTGTGGGTATAACTCACTAAGAAAAGTGGCTTCATTCAGTTAAGTATCACTGTCACTGACTATTTGTGAAAGCCCTGATGAATTGCCCCTTAACAATATTGGCTTTCATAAATAGTGGATGCTGACAAGAGTAATCTAAAAAGTTGTTTCTGTAAGTCTTCTTGCAATGCACGTTGGAGCTCAGCATCCATTAGGTAGGATTAAGCATAATTTCTTTATCCAGGAAGTTAACCTTCAAGCCAGCGCTAGAAATGACAAAATTAAAAAATAAATAAATAAATAAATAAAAATATACTATTGGACATTGTTTGAACAAATACCTGTAACTCAGATTCAGAGCCTTCCCACAAAAAAAAGATATCAGTATACTCACAATAAGGTTTTGTTTTTTGAAAATCTGGTAATTTAGTGAGAGTTTGCAGTTCCCATGCACTCAGTACCAGATTGACATATGCAGTGGCCATTTTAGACCCCATCGCAACACCTTTAATATGTTGAAAAGTTTTCCCATTGAAAAAAAAGAAATTATTATTAAAAAGAACTGTTGAAACCAAGTCACAAACCGTATTCATTTTTTCATTGATAAACTGTGTATTTTTCTAGAAAGAGACAGATAAGATTACGTCCTTCCTGATGTGGAATACTGGTGTGGAGCACTTCTATGTTGAGAGCAGAGGTACTGAGTTCAAGAGAAACTAGTTAATTGAGAAGCTCATGAATCTCTCGGGTAGAAAGGAGTCGTTTGTACAATCGGGTTAAGAACAGAGTCAATATATTCAGCTATCTTCTCTGTTTCAGTCCTCCTGTTGGAAATGATGTGTCTGAATGGTGGGTTCTTGGCATTTTTGTGTATTTTGGGAATGCCGAAAAATTTGCCAAGGCTGGGGAAAGGGACATGCATGAACAAGTATTCTTCCATAGACGAGAAATTATCCTTTTGCAGTACGAGTAGAAAATGATAATTGTTCTTGAACTGCTTATGTATTTAAGATCAACAGGTTTGTAGAACTCTTTATCTACCAGGGCTGCCTCTGTTTTGCTTACATATTCATCCTGCTGTACAAGCACTATGCCTGTGCCTTTATCTGCCTTCATGATATGCAGACTACTGTAGTGGATGAAGTCAAGCAGGGCTTGCATCTCAGCTTCAGTAGGATTAAAACATTTGGACTGATTTTATCATTTAACAGGTCTCTAAAATCTCGTTTGCACTGAGACCTTAACGATTTCTATTACTTCAGCAGTTCTCATTACATTACCCTATTTTTTCATTATACAAACATCAGCATTTTCATTCCTTTTTCAAACATTAAGTGCAACAAAAATGACAAAAATACATATTAATTGCCAAGAGATCCTGTTCCAAGTAGGTTGCCTAAGTGCACACCTATAGGAAAATAATTTGTGCAAAGTGCATGACAGGTTTATTTAGACAAGTGCTTTCACGTAGAACAAGCCACGCTTTCTCAAGTCTTCAGTAAAACAGTAAAATCCTTAAACATTTTATAATCAAAAGCACCATCAATTAAATACATCATTAAAATAAACCCAACCCTTAAAATACATCAATTAAGTCTTTAACCAATGTTGCACCCTTTTTAAGTGAGTGAGCTTCTAGCTTAGGTTTAATGCAGACATAGTTGTTCAGCCCAGGTTATACATGTGCTTGCAGCTTTAATATTCACTTCAGTTCTTTCAGTTAAGTTGTTGAAATTACCCTCTCTTGTCATTATTGACAATTTGTAGGACTCTAAACCTAAACTTGTGTGAAGGGAATTCCATTATATGCTTAGCTAGAGCATTTATTTTATTATTCTTTACATCATACATATAATAATAGATTCTATCTCTAAGCCGTTTCTGTGTTTTTCCTGTATAGAAACATACATTCGGTGCACTCTGCCATATATATTATGCCAGTTGTTTTACAAGTATAGAAAATCTGGGCTGAAATACAAAGGACAAAATGGGATGTTTAAACTCTTGTGCGGAAGAAACATAAGTTCATAGGTTGATACTAGGCTATCTGCCCTAGGGCATCCACAAGCCTAGCCAGAGTGTGTTTGGCCTTCACCCCCCCCCCCCAGATTAGTTGACTGTGCCTCTGTATAGTAGGTTTGTTGACACATTTTACATTTGTTGCAAGGATATATTCCAAGCTGCAGTGAGAACACTGTCTTCTTTTGACGATCATTACAAAGTAACTGTTTTAAGTTGCTCTTATTCTTATACGCAAAACTGGACACTCTACCTATAACATTTTCTGTTTCCTTATCAGTTATCAGGAAATGCCAGTTCTTAATTATATCACAAACTTTACTAGTGTCACTAGCATACTTAGTAATAAAAAGTACTTGATCACTATGCTTACAATTCCTTTTTACAACTGAATTCATTGCTGACTTTGCAGTTTGAAATACAGTTTTATCATACCCCCTTTCCAGAAATAGTTGCTCTAAATAATTAACTTATTTCTCTTTGTCAGTTTGCACATTACATATATCACTAGACCTGATTAACTGCCCTTTGATAAATGTTTGGGAATATGTGCTTAGGATGCATGCTATTGCGAATTAAGAGACTATTTTTCCAACAGGCTTTTCTATAAAGCCTGGTATTGATTTTACCCAAGCTTTGTCTCTATACACAGACTCATCTGAAAAATCTATTTCTACAAGGGAGAAAGATATTGTGAATTTTAAGAAATGTGTTGTAGATTCCAAGTAATTGATGAAATCAAATAATAATGGTAGCTCCCCATCCCAGAGCATAAAAGTGTCATCAACAAAACATCTGTACATTTTAATGTATTTCTATTAAGCTGCGGTGGTGGTGCAGTGGTAGCGTTGTCAATTTACAGTAAGAAGTTGTCCTGTTCGATTATCAGCTAGAGCGTCTTCTGTGTGGAGACATGCGTGAATGGGCGTACCTTCATTGAAGGTTGTGCGTCAGAGCTGGCAACTCGGCACGTAAAAATCTACTGCCAATCATTAGCGGACCGGAGCTCCGCTGTGGCGACCCCTAACCAGGAAAAGCCGAAAGATACAACAACAACTGTACACACTATTAAACAAATACTGTTTCTCCCAATAATAAACTACCATGTTCGCATATGAATTTAAGCCGTGGTGGTACAGCGGTAGCATTGTTGCCTCACAGCAAGAGGTTCTCCTGTTCGATTCTCGGCTGGAGTGCCTTCTGTGTGAAGTCTGCATGTCCTCCCCGTGGTAGAGTGACCTTCGAAAGACATGCGTGAATGGGCGTGCCTTCGCTGAAGGTTGGGAATCGGGCTGGCAACTCGGCACCATAAAAATCTACTGCCATTCCTTAGCGGACCGGAGTTCCGCTGCGGCGACCCCTTAACCAGGAAAAGCCAAAAAGACAAACATGTTCACATATGAATGTGCACAGGGGGTGCCCATGGCAACCCCCCATTTTTGTAAATATATGTTACTGTCATATACAAATGTATTGTGACATAGTATTAAATCCATTAATGTGCAAATCGAAATAATTTCATTTGTATCGCTATTACCCATATTTTTCAGTTCACTTCTTATTGCCTCAACACCATACTCATTGGGTATGCAAGTAAATAGGCTTTGTACATTAAGGGTAACCATATAACAGCTACTTGACCCTGATGTCTCATTAAATTCCCTCAGGTCTTTCAAACAATGGGACGTATCTTTCAAAATAGTGGTTATCTGCCTGACTAAGGGTCCTAATTTGCTCTCCACATATATTGAGAATGGCTCTGTAGCCCAGCCTCCTCCATCTACAGTTGGTCTTAAAGGTGGTTTGTCCAAGGATTTATGTATTTTGGGCAACCCTTTGATATATGGTATTCTGGGATAATCAGCTGTGAAAAACCTGTATAACTGCTCATCTATTTGTGTGCACATTAACAAATCATATAAACATTAATATTTTTAGCAATTTTCAAGTGCTGAACATGTGTAATTGGAGCATATGTATCTATTGCCCTCAACAGTTCCTTCATAGATTAAATATAATCACTCCTATTCAAAACAACAGCAGCCCCTCCTTTGTCTGCAGGTCTTATACTCAGGGCTTGGTTATTTTGCAAAGATTGCAAAGCATATCTCTCATCTTGTATAAGATTATGAAAAGAGCCTCTACTGTTAGTATAAAAAATATTATAAATTTCATTTTTACAAGCTCTAATAAAGGATTCTACATGATTGGGCATGACGGGTATAAAAGAACTTTTTTTACAAAACCTAATACTGTTCTGTCTATCATCATTTTTAAAAAAACAATTTAAGTGCTACATTTCTACCAAACATTTACATTAGTCAGTAATTCACTTACTTCAGTACACGCAGAAGGTATAAAAGCCAGACCCCTGTTTAACACAGCTTTTTCAGCTTCAGTTAGACTATAGTTGGACAAATTAATTACAAGTTCATTTACTGCCTCTCTCCTGTTCGGAGTTCTCTCGCCTGAAAACTTCCTTTTTCTTCTTCCTCGGCTCATTGAGCACTTCTGTTGTCTCTGCGCATTCTGCTTTGTTGGTAATGGTAAAAAATCATTTAACAAGTCTCTAAAATCTCGCTTGCACTGAGACCTTAATGATCTGTATTACTTCAACAGTTCTCATTACATTACCCTAGTTTTTCATTATACAAACGTCATCAGCATTTTCATTCCTTTTCAAAATTTAAGTGCAACAAAAATGACAAAAATATATATTAATTGCCAAGAGATCCTTTTTCCAAGTAGGTTGCCTAAGTGTACACCTATAGGAAAATAATTTGTGCAAAGTGCATGACTGAATCTTTAATAGCTAATGAACAACTAAAATAATTATTTGTTTTCAGTAAAGTAATGCTACCATATTCTGGGGATTATTTTAGTCTTGTACTAGATGAACAGTAAAAAAAGTACATTTGGGTATTTTTTTAATCTATGTAAGTTGCACAAAAGGTAGCACACTCACTTTTGGTGCAGAAGGCTGTGGGGTCTGTCTGCACATCAGGTAAATGGATTGCTTGCACTGTAGTGCAAATAAGGTTTGCTGCAGTCTTGAGTTTGCCATCTTTGGATGAGGCATTAAACCTAGGTCCCATCTGCTTGAGTTGGTGGTAGCTCAGGTGGATGTAAATGATTTCATGGTACCTACGAAAACGAGTATGGGCCCTTTATTTACAGATATTTACAACTTTTCATCACATATTTGCATTATTTACAATGTTTACATTTTTATACATCTCATATTTACACTAAACTTCAATTTTTAACCCCCCACTCTTTTCCACAACCAAAATCTTACTTTTCTCAGAATTTCTGATAACCACTTTCTATTATATTTTACTTAATTGATTCTTTTGTTCCATCTCATCCATATTGTACACAATAGTTATGCATCTAATTTGTCCTTTTGATTTACATTTTCATAATGTCCATATTCAGTCATGTCCATGTTAATGCATTCAGAGTTATCCAAAGTCCTTTTACAGTTTATAAAAAAACATGTTCAGTTCTCTTCAGTTCACCACAATATATACAAACTTTATCTTGCGTTGACCAGCATTTTACTTGACAGTCTGCATAAAAAATCCATACATTCTATGTGTTTTTTGAATCTGTTAATTCTCACTTTTATACCTTTAGTCTTTACTTCACTTTTTGTTTCCGTGGATAAAGATAGTAAAACTTTTCTATTATAATTTCATACCAAATCCTTCTATTTTCCTTTCTTCCCTATATCAATTTTTCATAGCAAATGTTTGGTATAATTTCATGTCAATACAAGAAACATTAATTCTTTTTAAAAGTTCTAGTCTTTCCCAAATTACTCTGTTTTCCTTCTATGATTTTTGTAAGTAGCTTTTCTTTATCGTTCCTATTTACTAAGATGTTATACAAGTTTAACGAAGAAACATACAATTGGGTGTATTAAGTTCAATACTCCGACTTTGTCACGTACATATAAGATGCTTCTTTTCACAGAATTTAATCTAGACCCCCTAAATGAAAGTGAAAATTACATTCATTAAATCCTTTTCTAATGTTAATGGAATGTTGCATACATTTGCTAAATGTGTGATTTTACCCAAAGTTATTGAGTTGCTTAAATATGCCTTTTTTTCTATATGGGAACCTATATGTTCTCCAAAATATACAAAGGCCTCATATTCTCATTATCATTTTTTTTCCATTGTTCTCTTAATTGCCCATTTCCAAACTTTATTCCTAAGATTTCCCTCTCTCCTTTATTAAATTTGATACCTTGTATCTCACCTGAAAAAATGTAGTCCTTTACTTTTCTGTTTATTTAGAGTCTATCCTAACATTTTCAGTTCTTTAAGCACTTCTGTAACTGTTTTCATCCATTCTTTATTCTTGATTGCTAACACTAAATCATCTGCATATGTGAACATAACTAGAATCATAATTCCTTTTATTGTCTGGTATTTAACTTTTGCCAGTATTGAATTAATCTCAAAAAACACTGCATTCATGATTAATGCAAATAATATGCTACTGGCTGGACATCCTTGTTTAAAACAACTTTTTAGTCTTATAGTTTCTCATCCTTCCATTGACTGTTTTACTTTGTTTTCCATGTGTACTGACTTCAAAATATTTGCTGTTTTATTACTCATGTTATATTCTTGTAAAATATTCCATCATGCTTTATGCCGAATTTTGTCAAATGCTTTGTCTGCTATTAAGATTTTTAATTTAGTGTTCCTATTTCTCATCTATCAGCTCTGTTATTAAAATTAGTAATTCTTGTCTTCTTTACATTTTATTCCTAAAATTCAGTCAGATATTTTTTTTAACTTTCTTTGCTGTTTTTCAATTATTTTAATGAAAGTCTTGTAAACTACATTATTTAATACTAATGGTCTTCAGTTTCTTATATCTGTTTTTTCTCCCTTTTTCCATATGAATTTCATCATCCCAAAGCATATCTTTTCCTCATTTATACCCTTCTCAAACCATTCATTCCTTAATTTTAAAAAGTATAATTTTTGCCATTCTTACATATTTTTATACATTGAGTATTCAATTCCGTCTGTTCTTGTGGCTGATTCTGCACTTACTGTCTTAAGTACATTTTCTAATTCTGTTATTGTAATATTTTATTCCATCCTTTTATTGTCTTTTTCACTTGTTCAATTTCCATCTATCTATTAATTTAGTATCCGTTATTGAAAATGTCTGTTATGTATTCTTTGATTGTTTTCATAATTTCTTCTTGTGTATTTACTATATCTTTTTTTCCACTTTTAAATTATCTTATTGTTCTTGTATTCTCTTTAACCATTTTACTTAAATATGGTGTTATTTTCTTTTTTCCCCTTGTAAAAATATCTTTGTTTAAACAATCGTCTTTTGATCTTTTGATTCATTCCTTACAGGTTTCTTTCTCTGTAAACTCTTCATTATTAATCGGTATATTTTTAAATATTTGGTCACTAGCTTCCTTGTATGCTTCAAAATCTTGTAGTAATTTTAATTGTTGCCATTTTAATACCTCTTTTGTATATTTTTGTTTCAAATCGATCAACCAGCTCATCTGATCTTTATAAAATTCTCTCATGCTTATGTGAGCTTGCCATAAATTGTAGTATACCCATTACCTGTGTATTCAATTCTGACTCATCAGTTATGACTCATTTACTTTTATTCCTTTGCCTATCTTTATATTATTCATCTTTTCTTGTATCTCTATCCATATAGATAAATGGTCAGAAAACCCTGTATTTTTATACCCTTGATGTAGTATGGTCAGATTGTCTGAAATTATAGTAAATTTTGGTTTTTACGTTACTTTTTTATATGTCCATTTTTTTTAATATTCCCATAAATACATGTTATATTTAATCAAATCAAGAATTACTTTAACATCTGCTCCCTCTTTTCGTCTGCCTTAAATCATAATTAAAGTCACCCGTTAAGATTATTTGCATATTTAAACTTACATAGTTTATTTTTTTGAACATTTCTCGGTTTCTGTAAAGTGTATGCATAGAGCGTTGCCACTCTATAAACTTAATTCTTATATCTTGTCTGTTACAATTCGTCTGAAAAGTACTACTGTGTAGTCTAAAATCTCTATCCATTCTTTGCATAAGGCAACTATTACTTTTCACTACCTAAATTCCGAATTACTTTCCCTTTCCATAATCTGTTTATTTGTTCTCTTTCTTCATTTGTTCTAATGTCAGTAAGTGCTATAGTATCCATATCTAATGCTGTACACCATTCTAATAATTTATGATTAAAATGTCGATGTGAGAATGCACGCATATGATAAATTCGAACTACAGATGTTCAAATGTGTCTGCAGTCTCTCTGTTTTAATGCTTATATTAATGGAATGCACTGTGCATTTGCAAATATACATGTGAAGAACTGTACAGAGATCGCGGTACAATGAGGTTAGGAAAATTCATCCCTTTCCTCACTGTAGTATGATCTTGGAGATGGAATATATAGTTAGTGGGTGGGATGTTCCTTGCAGGAGTCATATTGGGTAATTGCTGTCAAATGTTGAATTCAACATTTTCGGCAACAACCCATGATTTTCAACATTCCAAACTTCTGGTTTTACGAATTTTTGGTGTTATATTTCGATTTTTAGTTACATTATTTTTTTAATTTTCAATTTTTTTTTAATAGTAAGCCACCTAATAATCCTAAGCTATGATGAATGTTCTTCATGCTATTAATGTTTGATGGGTAAGATTCTCAGTTTAATGAATGGGTTTTATTTTCACTCTCCATTTTTTTTGTTTTCTGTTAGTTACATTTTTGAACTAATGTTTCCTATATTTACTCTTACCTATGGAACCTCTCTTGTTTTTTACTTTACCCACTTGCCTTCTCCTTCATCAATAGAATTACCTATTTCTTTTTCCACATTTCTTTCCTTTTTTATTTCAGTCATTTTCTCTTTCTTTTATTACTTTGACTTCATTTATTTGTTCATATTGTGTTTTTTCTATAGCGTCTAAAACAACTTTTTTCTTCTCTTGTTCTTGGGATATTATTTAATGTGTGTATTTGCTAGTTCTGTAGAATCCATTTAAGAATGCCCTATTTTTTCACATTTTATAAACATTTGCTCACATTTCTTTGCTTTTTGTCCCTTTTTTCCACATATAAAACATTTCATTTTGTTGCATTTGTTAAGTGATCATTCTTAACATACAAAAACATGTCTTGCGTTGTCCCCAGTATTTCATCATACCTCTGTTTCCTTCAGTATTAATTATATTCGGTAAATGCACAATTTTTTCATTTCATATTTTCAGTATTACACCACATTCTCAACCTCCAGTCCACAAACTTCTGTTAGTGTATATTTGTGACATGCAGAACATCTCGCCATATAGTTTTTAAATACTTTTTCAAATCTTCTCTCCATTTCATTTCTTGATTGCACAAGCACTTTCTTTTTGTGTTCTCGGTTAAAAGCCTGAATTGCGTACGAGTTCCATAGATTGCTATCTTTTCTTTTGTTATATTGCTCTATAAATGCATCCATGTATTGTGCCTCTTCAAAAAAATGTCACAAAATGTATCCTTATTAATACAGATAAAGGCTCTTACCTCTCTGGGTTTATATCCCCAGTGGTGCTGTGATGCTGTCCCATATCCCATACCTTTCTAGTTTCTTCTCCATTTTGCTACTTATTCCTATACACAATTTTCTTTTATTTTCTGCTTTTTTCCTTCTTTTCTCTTACCCTTTTTCATTGTCTATGCATACAATCTTCTTTCTTCTCGTGTTTCTCTTTTTTTCTTGTATTCTATCCATTATCTCTCCCCCCCATGCTGCTGCTTTATTGTGTTCTGCTTCACTCTGATCTATTAATTCTTTCAAGTAAACATCCCTCAACCCTCCTGATTGGAGGATAAAACAGCATATTCTGTTTAAATATTTGTTTCAAACAGATTTAGTCGAATCATATCTTCAGAATCTGCTTTTGTGTTGTCCTCTGCCTGTTTGTTCTCCTCCTTTCATCTCGTATATATTGTCACTTCCAGTCTCCTCCTCCCTCATTTCTTCGGACTTCTACTCCACCATGCTAGCTCCCCAAAGCGGTTCGATTAACACCACTTTTGTTTTCTATACCAACAACCACATTTTCTTCCTCCTCCATGCTTCCTGCTTCTCCGAGCTGCCTTCATGCTCTGAACAGAAGACAGGAAACACCACACTGAATTGCTTCCCTGTATGATCGTTCATACAGTGAAGAGTAGGAAAGGTTCCCCAATGCCTTGGCCAAATTTCCCCCAGTAGTATAAATACCACCTCTATCTTCCCTGAAAACAGGCCACTAGCCTAGTGGGACCAACAAAGTCAACAAATGATAAATAAATAAAGAAATAAAAAATGTTACTTATGCTTTCCACAGAGATTGAAGAGTAAGTGCACAAATTTCTGAAACCGCACTGAATTTTGTAATTATCTTGCTGTAAATTAAGCATTTATGATTTTATTATGTGGATTCTTGAATATAAGTTTTGACTTTGTAACCAAGTTTTATTTTAAGGTGCATTTTTTCAACCTTGTGTCCAGCTGTGACACAAAGGAAGATCTGCAGCATAACATATTATGTAAGAGTAGTATGGCAGCCTACAGAAAATGTTCCTCTTGTAGTGTGTGCCTTTAAACCTGAATAGGAGGAGGAAAGTTATCTCTAGTCAAAAAACTTTCAAAAGAAATCAGCATGTTCGATAGTTTCTCCTTTCCCTGAGTTATAGAAGCCTTCAAGTTTGTAATTAAGTTACTCACATTTTCAACCCTGTAGTTTGTGTTTTCTTATATTTTCAGTGGAGAAGTTTGGTGAGTTAGTCTCATTGCTTCAGTTTTCAATTTGTGCATCTTCAAGAAAGTTTGTATTATTGGCTACTGTGCCATGTTTGAACCTCGCAAGCTATTGCTTATGTATTGTGTGGTCTCGAGCAAATCAGCTAATTTTCATAATGCCCCATTTCTCCCGTAAGAAATGTACATCTCACTTTGGTTTCCTTAGACTACCTGGTCAACAAAATGAAAAGATAAACTATATATAGCACCCACAATTAAAGTATGTATTTACCTTGGATGCTGGTTTTTATCCCACCAATAAACTGAAGTTCTTTTTTTAATTTTCGACAGAACTATATAATGATAAATCCACAACATAATGTTTTATCTACTTCAGTATTTGAAGATTCTTGGCATACTAGCTTGTAAAATAGTTATTCAGTAAGTATCATCTACTTTGGGATAATTGTTAGAACTAAAACTGGTATATAAGTGGCTTAAATCTGTGCTACTTTACCCTGCAGAAAACAAAATACTTATTTTAAAACCAAGTGGATATAATTTGGTTAGCCACTAGGCATTAATCAAATCACAAGTGTGAACTAATTAATGTAACTTTTTTGCTGTCCTGTTTCATTGTATTAAATAGTGGTCTGTTTAATCTTTTACTTCCGGAACACTTTGATGGGTGTCAGTTTTATTACTGTGGACAGGACACCATTTAAAACCGCTTTAGAGAGCTATAAATGTTTTGCACTTGCATGTTTTTAAGAAGTGAATGGTGAAGGCTTACTTTCAATGTGTTTATGTAACGGGAGCAGACCCGTATTACTTTTGTCTACATGCACTACTTTAACAAACCATTCATTACTGCATCTCATCAAGGTATCGTGTGTCATAATTAACCCTGTCTCCTTAACCTGATTTTGCATTTTTGTGCATTCATGATGTAAACAAGTACTCAAGGCAAACTCAAGGTGAAATTATAAAATGTTGCCTCTGCAGTTTAGATTACTGCAAGAAACCCTATACTATACTTGGAGAAGAAACTGATTACTTCACACACAAGTAAATAGTGCCAAAAATGGTATGTGTGTGTGTTAGTCATATTTCTACCTGGGGATTTTTTTATTTTTGGCTGTCTAATTCCTTCTCTCTCTCTCTCTCTCACACACACACACACACACACACACACACACACACACACACACACACACACACAAATAAATCCTCAGTTGCTCACATGGATTGCCTGACAAACAATTAAGTACTCATGGACACTTAAGGCACAGCTGCTTCTACAAGAAATTAAAGCAGAAACTAAAGCTCATATGACCTTATGCTGGAGTCCTTTGTCAAGAGGTGGCTTGCAGTTCCATAACTGGTTCACAAAGCCAGTACAAAGTTATTCAAGCAACTTGATTTGTATGTTTTCATTTTGGTTTAGTATTCTCATTACTTAAAATGGGGTTAAATTACACCATCCCTGCCAGATCTTTAAATCACATATGGCAGTATGTCAGAGTGCAGGACAAAAAATTAGAGGAACTGTAAGAACTTCAGACTTTTGTCTGTAACACAGTGTTTCTGATTTTATGAAAGCTTGAAACTTACTGGCAACAAGTAGCTGGAAATCTATGACAGCAGGCTTATTTTGTGGTACTTGTAGTAAGATGTATATCACAGTCCTTGCCATTCCCATTTACTGTTCTTTAACACCAGTAGCTATTACTTGAATAGAATTTAGTAGCAGCTACTTGCTTTCCAGAGCACAGCAGCAAGTTTGCTTTGAAACATTGCTTCCAGTCAAGAATCAAGGCAGTCTAACTGTGTTATTTAAACCTAACCTAATTGGAAAAATAAAACATCGCTACACAAATTGCAAATGCACCCCATGATGGTGGTGGGACGATGCTTGCACAACTCTAATCTCTGCATATATTACATATGAGACTGCACAAACTAGGAGAAAAGGGAACATTTTTAAAAACACATGAAACTCTCCTTTTCCATAGACTACACAATTACAGCTTGTCACCTAAGGCAAAGTCTAATATAGCATGAGGACATAAAAATAATTTAAAGATTATAATTTGATGACAATTCAGTCAGTAAAGGTTAGACAGCAGAACAATGCTGTATATGCAGAGTACAGTATACAACATTATTTTTACTTAAGTTCAGGCAGGAGGTTACAGTTGTTTGCAACATGAATGAATAATTGTAGCAGGTAATTGAGCTATTTCAAAAGGTGGTGTGGGGTAATCTTAGTGGGAAATAGCAGGAATTAAATTGTAAGAAGGTTACTTAATGTGTACTGTGGTGTCCTAGATGAGTGTATGTCTCTAAATTTACTCTACCTACCAGCTACTTAGAGTTATACTGCAACAGTGTGCTGAGTCCTGTTCTCTGGACCTATTTGCAAGCTGCCTCTCAGTTAAACAGGATAATTGAAAAGTTTATCTTCTGGTGTCTTACAAGCTCCCTGTGAAGGTTTACATTTAAATATCTTTGTATTCTTGACACTTTGTACAATACTATTTTGAGACTTGCACTCTAGGACCTGCACCCCCCTGCATTTCCTTGCAGGACTGTAAATTTTTATTTCTACTTGGAGTAATCTTGGGTTTCTGCTGACTTGCTTCCATTAACATTACCCTGCAAAGAACAGTGTATGTGTTCAACTTTCCTTATATGTAAGGTAGCACACACTCAATCAGACCAACCCTGTCCCCACCTGAAACGCTCTTTAGCCAACCCCACCATTACGCCCACTGCCTAATAATTTCCGTTACAGTCATTCTCAGTGGAAAAGTTTGAATTTGGCTACATAAATCAAGTATAGCCCAAATAGACTATCTTTACCACTTACACTGCAATCCTTGTCAAAGGTTTTAGCCCACTCTAGGACCTGTAAACCCCCCCTGCATTTTAATTGCAGGACTTTAAATCTTTATTTGTCCTTGGGTAATCTTGGGTTTCTGCTGACTCACTCCAGTTAACTGTGTTGTGTGCTCTGAAGTGAGTTACTTCCCTCCCTCATTTGGCTCTCCGTAGCATTTCATTGGCTCACACTTTGTCATTCTTTATTTGCCTGCCCACTGACAGCAGATCAGATATTTTTTTTTTTACCCTACATGTATATCTTGGAGCCATCTTTAAATCTAAAACCTTCCCTGCTGGATTTAACTACTGTGGTGTCCTAGATGAGTGTATGTCTCTAAATGTAAATATATTGGCTTCTATTGCACAGAGTATAAGTTAAAAATACTAGTGACTGATGCATACTGATTTTGGATGCTGCCATTGGGAAATTTAGGCTCTCTTGTTTGTAAACACACAGACACCTTTCCTAGTCCTCTCTTTTCCCCCTCCATATCTACACACCACAGACAGCTTTCTAGCCCCTGTTCTATTCCAACCTACCACCGGAATTAGCATAGCTGATTGTTTTTCGCTAACTGCTTCAGTATCTGTTCCTACCTGCTCCGTTCACCCTGCGGGTTCACTACACTCCCCTCCCTACCCCCAATTCCACCCACCCCCAGGGGTCCTACCCTTATACTTACTAACCACACCTCTTCCCATTACTCTCTAACCACACCTTTTCCTCTTCCCATTACTCTCTAACCACACCTTTTCCTCTTCCCATTACTCTGTAACCACACCTTTTCCTCTTCCCATTACTCTCTAACCACACCTCTTCCCATTACTCTCTAACCACACCTCTTCCTCTTCCCATTACTCTAACCACACCTCTTCCTCTTACCATTACTCTCTAACCACACCTCTTCCTCTTACCATTACTCTCTAACCACACCTCTTCCTCTTACCATTACTCTCATTACATCCCTCTTGCTCTTACCATTACTCTTCAGACACATTCTTCCTCCTACCTTTACTTTCTAAACACTCTCCAGTTACCCAACTGCACTAATATCAACCTCTCACCACTCTCCTTTTATCACAGCACACCCTACTCCCTTCTTTCATCTCCACCCAGTGAATTTATTTTTCTATCTACAAACAATCTATATTTATTCATACAATATATAAACAACCAATCCCATGTTATGTCCCACTCTTATTCACACTCTTACTACTACCTCCTTTAATCCTCACCCATCTTTTCACCTCCTTTGAAAACCCACTAGGCCCATACCTAAACTACCCCAAGAAAGAAACCAACTTTCCAAACTCTCCTCTCCTTTTTATTCATGCTAATCTAACTACATACTTCCTAAATACCATAGAACACTACACATAAAATACAACAATCAGAACCCTAGGAAAGGCCTACCTCTATACAGCAGATTCCCCAACCCAAACTAAGTGTACTACTCTCTCTAAAGGATGGTGACATCCACCCTAACCCAGGCCCACCAACAACTCCCATCTCTCTCCTCAACCACAAAGAATCACCTACTCATGCCCTGTCTAAACCATTGGACTCCCTTTTAATTGCTCATCTTAATATATGTAGCATAAACAATAAAGTAACTCAGCTCTAACTGAAATCTACTACTCTGATATTCTCTGCTTAACAGAAACTTGGTTAAAACCTGTAACCAAAGACAATGAAATCATCCCACCTGGATATAATATCCTGAGACTAGACTGAGTATCCAAGAAAGGTGGTGGGGTTGCTATCCTATATAAATCTAGCTTACAATTAACCATTCACAACTGCAAACCACCTATAGACTCCAATGCAGAAATTCTGATCTCCAAACCTCATCAACAATTCCAAATCCATCTATATTATCTGTATATATCTACCACCTGGTAACAGCACTGCCACCATTGAAAACATACTTTGCTGGCTTTCCCAATACCTGCCCCAAGAAACCATAATCCTAGGTGACACAAACATTGACTGGAGCTGCTGCTACTGCAGCAGCCTCCCCATAAACCATATTAACCTATATGGGTATTCCCAAACCATTACCTCCCCCACCAGAATAAATAAATCTAACAATAAATCAAGCTTATTAGACTGGATTCTCATAAACCATCATCCTCACATTTATTATTCAGGAACCCTCCCTGATGATTTAAGTGACCACTTTCTTACCTATATCATTAGACATACAATCAACTCTCCCATTCCAATATCTGTCAAAAACATCAGATCTAAAAATACTTTAACCCTGAACTATTCCAAATGGAACTAAGAGCTTGCAACTGGTCTCCCTTACAAAACCTCCCTTTAGATGAAGCCGTTAGTTACTTTAACTCCAACTTCCTTGGCATTCTCAACCACCATGCTCCAACCAGATTAATTAGAATTAAAACCAAATCTGCTCCATGGCTTTGTAAAGAAACCAAACATAAAATAAATCTTAGAAACAAACTTTGGGCAAAATGGAGGAAGACTAAAAACCCTATAGACCAACTAACATTTAGACATACTAAGAAATGAAACCAAGAAAGCTATAATATCTGATAAAAGAAACTACTACCTACAATCCCAACAAGCTAATCAAAACAACCCACAAAAATTTTGGGCTAGCATTAACCAACTACTCCATCCAGGTCAATCCACTACTCCAAATCCTCAAAATACTGACCACAAAAATCTATTGAATACAGCTAATGCTTTCAATACCTTTTTTACTAATGCTATACAAACACTAGCTAGTCAACTATCACCTAATAACTTCACTCTACCTTCCTATAAATCAACCTTACCCCCTACTTTTCATATTCAACGTGTCCCAACAACAAATATTCTAACCCTTCTACAGAAACTAAAAGCATGCTCACCCTCAGCAGACCAACTACCTGCTGAATTCCTACAACAATCAGCCAAAGCTATTGCTTATCCCATTTCTATTCTGATCAATAGAACTATTACCGAAAGTCATATCCCCAGTTTATGGAAAATCTCCCATATTATCCCCCTCCATAAAGGTGGACACTCCACTGAACTCTCCAACTACCGCCCCATTGCCCTTCTCTCTCCTTTGGCAAAGATCATGGAGAAATGCATTCACAGACAATTACTTGACCATCTAACCCAAAATAATTTACTTTCCAACTGTCAGCATGGTTTTAGACCTTCACATAGCACTAGTTACTGCCCTTCTTTCCTTCACAGAGTGTATCAACAAAAGCCGCAATCTTAACAAGCTTTCTTCAGCACTATTTATTGACCTGTCTAAAGCTTTTGACATGGTAAATCACCAAATTCTCATCAAAATACTGAAATCCCTGTCACTAGATACATCTTGTATAAAGTGGTTCCAGTCCTATCTTGATAAAAGCAAAAGAAAACAGGCCGTACTATGGCACAAGTCTCTCTCCACTCACCTGCCTGTCAAACTTGGTGTCCCTCAAGGGTCCATCCTAGGACCTCTACTTTTTTCCATATTTATTAATGACCTTCACCTTGCCATCCCCCAAGCCACATGCATACAATATGCAGATGACCCCACACTGATATGCTCAGCCACCTCCTCTTCTGAACTTCAATCTCTTACCCAGCAAGTATTTAACACAGTTGAGGAATGGTTCACACATAGATGCCTTCTTCTAAACCCCAAAAAGACTAAACTCCTCCTCTTCCCTCCCACCAATAAGTCCTTTCCTCTTGATTTTTCAGTTATCTCTACCAATAATACTATTATATCCCCTGATCCAACCACCAAACTATTGGGTATCACCACTGAACAATCTGAACTTTGATATCCATATTAACAATACTATAAAAACTGTCAACAAAAAACTTGGCTCTCTCTATAGGGTAAAATCCTTCCTCTTACCTTCATCTAAACCCACTATAGCACGCACTCATCTAATCTCTTCACTTCTTTATGCCTCGCCCATTTTTACTAATCTAGCTAAAAATAATCTTAGCAAATTGGAAATGTCTTACAATAACATTGCCAGATTTGCTACTGGCAACCCATTTAGAACCCACCATTGCATTAATTTAAAGCAGCTGGGATGCCTTGAACTACAAAAGCTGATTAAATTCCATCAACTATCTATAGCCCACAACACCTTTTACAAACCTTCCAAAAATCCTATTCTATCCACACTCATCACTCCCTATAAAAACCCGAAATCCTTAAGGTCTTCTCAGAGTCTTCTAGTACATATCACTAAACCAAACAACAAGGCTGGTGACTCCCTCTTTTCTAATATTGTTGGAAAAGCCTGGAATCTCCTCCCCAGTGAACTCTCCTCACTTCCCTCAGTATCATGCTTCAAAAACAAATTGAAAGTGTTCCTCAGAACACACTGGTTATGCCCCTGTACTAAGCCTGACTAGTTATGTATCTGTTAATACTTTGCTCTTCCTACCCCTTCTACTCATTAACTGTAATTCCTTCCTTATTAACCATAATACTATCTCCCTGTAGAACATCTTGATTGTACTAGTATGCTATGTTATGCCTGTATTCTGCACTGCTGAATTTACTGTGATAACATGTAATATGCATTGTAAATATGATTTTTTTTGTTTCCTTATTTGTTAACTTGTTAATTTCATTGTCCTATCTTGGAGCTTATCTCCCCAGGCCTCTACTGAAAATGGACATGTATCCAGTTAGACTAGCCTGGTCAACAAATGTAAAATAAATAAATAAATAATGTATTTGTGCACCTACATGCACATGAATAGGGATGGTATATGAATCACAAGACATGGAAGATAGTCAAGTCCATCTGTATTTAAGAAGACAGAGGAATGTGTCATTTATTGGCATAGCAATGGAGATGTTATGCAATTGCCAATTTAATATGCAGTACAGTTTTATAGACATATCTGTTAAGTGCTAAGAAATATCTCAGCGAGTATTCAATCTACAGACTATGCAACCGTAAGAAATGGGAAAATTGAATGCTAAGCATTTCTAAATTAATCGGTCATAGAACTCAGTTCATGGGATATTTATTTCAGTTTGTTGATCAGGAATTTCTGTTTGGGAATAACTCCTTTCCAGTAGAGGCTGAGGAAGAAAATTTTCATTTGAAATATAAAAGGCATTTCAGCACACCACAGTCACAATATTTCATTTTGTATAAATTAAACATTGTAAAAATGTATATATGGATGTAACAAACAGATTTCCAGTCATGATGGAGCATATTATTTTGCAGTAGTATAAAAAAATCCCTAGACAGTTTTGCAAATGTACTACTTACATATTTAAATACAGTTTTCAAGGGAATAAATAATATGGTTAAAACATGAAGTGCATGTGTGATGCTTTATGTGTAGAATAATTCCACTTGCTGGCTACAGTAAAATATTGCAAAGAACAGTGTAAAATAATGTGTTGCCTGTAGTTAAACAAAATTAAGATAAAGCATTCCATGCATAGCCTCATATTTTTGCCCTGTTCTTGCAAAATTTTTGATTTTCTGGTAAATCCCTGAGTTTTACAGTCTGTCAGTAATGCCAGGCATTAAGGTTTATACTTAATCAGAAAATGCATCAACATTTTTGTTGTATTTATTCTCTAAGTAAATTAGAAAAATATTTCAAAATTGTTCCTGATTATGAGCATTTGCCTCCCCACCCCATTATTTTTAGCTTTGTCCAAATTTCTTGAGTAAAGAATTTAAGAGGTATGATCATGTAAGTGCCAGCAGGTCCATTTTTCCTAGTATCTCTTCCTCTAAGGCATCTGCAAGAGTGACACACATTCACTGTATCAGCTTGCATTTGTTCCTTCATGTTGTCTGAACTCTAGGTTTGCAAACTGTATTTAATCTTGCATTGTGTTACTATTTTTCACCAGCATCACATCATTGATGACATCAGGCATATTTCAGTTTTCAAGAATCAGATTCTGATAGAGGCTTTAACAGTTCAGATACCATACATAAAGCCTTAGTAATGAAGATGCATAAGACAAATATGCTGCTGACTTGAAAATTTATTTGTAAGTTCTGTAACGGTTTTTGTTATCCTATCACAATGCAATGCTAGATTTTAGAGGTATCTAACCCCCAATTTATTATATAAAAGGCTATATAACGCTTAGATTATATCTGTATACTATTGTGTATGTTATACATATGGTTCTTTAACTTTACATGGTGCTAGTTGAGCCCTGGGCAAACGTAACATAATGAACCCATAAACTTATTATAGCCTAGTGATGCCTCAAGGCATCAACTGTTGAATGATCAAGAGTACTATAACCATGCTACTTAAAAGGTGTTAGACTTTATCCTAAAGTTTTGCTGTATTGATATTTGACTTCTGTCTACTTCAGATAGAGATATTGATTATTTGTATGCTATTTATTTCCATTGCGGTAATTCATAGGTAGGTACTAGGCTATTGGCCCTAGGGCCTATACAAGCCTAGTCAAAAAGGTACCCTAGCTTTCGTCACTCAAGAAAATTATTTTCCTGTGCCCCTGTCAAGCAGAGCCACAGAAGTGTTACCCGATTTCCTATTACCCATCCAGTCATCAAGGTTTTTCTTGAAGAGTGCTAATGAGGAGCTCTGTTTGACATAGATAGCTAGACTGTTCCAGAGTATGGGAGGTCTCTGGGACAGGAATCTACCCCTCCAGCATGTTCTGTTTATTGTGGTGACAAGGTTTTAGGTCCCTAGAGTGTATAGCTCGGAGGGATTGAGATTTGTTTAAGTGAAGCATGTCCAACAGCTCTGGGTTTGACATAGCTTTGTATGTTAGGCAGACAGAGTAAAGCTGGAGTTTTTTGAGACTGTCTTTATAGGGCATCTGTTTGAGGCCAGTATTCCTCTTTGTGAGGTATTTCTGCGGCCTTTCCAGTTGTTGTAGATGTCTTGTGAGGTACATACCAAAAGGGGCGTTGTACTCTATAATGGGTCTAATGAGTGATGAGTAGTGGGGAACAATGATCTCTTTTTTTCTGGATGAGAAACCTTTTGTGATGAGGTGTGCCATGTAGAAGGATTTTCTGACCACTGTGGTGATGTGATTATCAAAGGAGAGACTACAATCCACCGGTGTCCCAAGGTCTCTTATTACACTTTCAGTGTTAAGTAGACTACCGCCTATGTGGTAGTTCATGGGTACAGAGTTTTTACCAAAGGGGATGACGATACACTTTTTGGCATTGAGCTTGAGGCCATGTCTTTGACACCAGGCATTTGTCTCAGTGAGGCCCTTTTGTAGTATGTCCACATCGTTAGGAGTTTCAATTATGGCTCCTAGTTTGCAGTCATCTGCAAACTTAGCCAAAGACCTTCTGTGTTAGCCTGTACTTCAGAGAAGTAGATACCAAACAGGAGAGGACCCAGGACTGAACCCTGTGGTACTCCACTTGTCACTGGTCTGAGGGCTGATTTGGAGTCTGCTACTTTCACACTGTGGATTTTGTCAAGTAAGCCAGTTGGCCGCCCATCTTGTGACACAGGGATTTATACCTAGTTTAGTGAGCTTATCTATAATTCCAGAGTGGGGGATGGTGTTGAATGCCTTGGCGAGATCTAGATAGGCTGTGTGAACCACCTTACCCTCATTTATGGCTTTGGTGACTGCTTCAAAGAAGTCTATCAGGTTTAGGAGACATGATCTGGCTTTTACAAACCCGAACTGTGTGGAGTCCAGAGTTTGGAGATCTCGAATGTCTTTGAGTTCCATGATGATACGTTCCATGGCCTTGCAGACCAGGCTCGTCAGGCTAATGGGGCGGTAGCTCTTGGGGGTCTGTCATGGCTCCCCCTTTATGGAGTGGGATAACCGTCGTGGTGCGCCATTCAATGGGCACAAAGCCTCAGGTGAGGCTATGACTGAACATGGTACTTAGGTGGGGTGCCAGTTCATTCTGCAGTTCATGAAGAAGGCAGCCTGGGATGTTGTCAGGTCCCATGGCTGCTGTGTTCTTGGCTTTGGAGAATGAGGTTTTTACCTGTGCAGCCATGATAACAGGAATTTTGCATTCTTCCGGTATATAGATGGGCCCTTTAGGGGGTGAGGGGGTTAAATTTAGCACTGAGCCTATCTGCCAGGATGTTGGCAATATCAGTTAGTTCTGTATATTTAGTGCCATTGTGCTGTAACTCGGAGCAGATCTGAGTGTTGCCATTGAGATTCTTGACATAGCTATAGAATACTTTGTGGTTGTCTTTAGAATCCGTGGCGATTTTGTTTTCATAACTAGCTTTGGAGGATTTTGAGGGATCTCAGCTTCTTACTGAGGCTGACTAGGGAGTTCCTCCAATCATGAGATTTTACTCTTTTTTGCAACAGTTTCTTTCTTCTGTTGTAGAGTTTATTTATGGCAGAAGGCCACCAGATTGGCTTCCATTTTTTGGAGGATAGCATCTTGGTTCTGTTAGGGTTAGCACAGTCCATGCACTCATGTAAGTGCTTATAAAGTGCATTTGTGTAGGATTCAGCAGTCGTCCCTCTATTGTCCATCTGCATAGGTGTCGTGAAATTTGCCACTTCTGTCTTAAGAAGCGTGAAGTTGGCTTTGGAGAAATATTTTACGGTTGTTTTCCTAATGGGGGGTGGGAGCGGGATGTGGATGTCTAGGGTGATTAGCTTGTGGTCTGATCTGACCAATGAGGAATTGACCTCTGGTGTGGAACACTGGTCGCCCATGTTGGTGATGACCAGGTTTAGGATATTGCTGTCCCTGGTGGGGGTGTGGATAAGTTGATCCAAGGCATTGGAATTGATGAATTCCAGAAAACGCTGAGCAAAAGAGTTGATGGGGTAGTTGAAATCGCCCATTATTAGGGTGTTGGGTTGTACCCTAATATTTTCCAGGTTATCAAGAAAAGAGGAGTGGGAATCCTGGGGCATGGTGGGGGGGTTTGCAGCAAGCTACAATCTGGATTGCTGTCTTGCCCAGAGTTAGTTGAACTTGGATAATCTCGGATGCATTATGCTAAGCAACTAGCTTGGAGGTGTGGATATCCTTAATGAATATGGACACGCCTCCACCTGTAGTGTTTCGGTCTGGGTTAGGTGGCCGAAAGGTGTGGTATGAATTATAGCCTGGTAATGCAGGAGTGCTCTCTGGAGCTTTGAACTAGGTCTCTGTCACTGCACAGATGTTGATGCTCTCCATTTTAAGGAGAGCCAAAAAGTGAGTGCATTTTGATGTTTAGACTTCTAGCATTGAGTAGCATTACCCTCCGATTCTGCTTGCTTGCACCAGTTATGGTGGTTAATTTGTCATTTCAACCTTGCCTAAAAAGGCACTATAGGGGTGGCAAGAACCTTTGCCAGTATCCGAAATCCCAAGGGCGACAAGTGCAGGCCATCTGGCAAAGCATTGTGGTCTGTCAATCATGTCATCCCAGGCAGACAGATACTGAATTCCCTTAGAATGACACCAGAAGCTTAGCCAATTGTTGAAGTCCATCATTTTGTCCTTGTACTGTGGTATAATTCTGGGTGATGGCAGGATGCTACTCGGGGCTAGGGTCATAACCTGCCTGGGCTACAAGATCGGAGGGCTCCTCCATGTCTCTTTTCATGCATTCCAGGGAGGTATGTCTCAGGTTATTCACACCAACATGAACAGTGATAGTCATATTTGTACTTGTGGAGTGACCTGAGTGTGTGCATTATGTGGCGGATCCTGGCATCTGACAGTAACTTTCTCCTTGTTTAGTCTGGTGAGTGGAACATCAGTGTGCCTGACTATAGAGTCACCTATGATTAGAGTGTTGGGTATGTTATGCCTTATGGGCTGTAGTTGAGTGGCACACTGAGTATGTGGGCTATGTGGAATTTGGATTGTGTTGGGGGGGGGTGGAGGTTGCTTGCGTTCCTGCTTTGGAGGTCTCAGTTTGTGCAGATTTTTATTGAGAGCCTCCGTGAATGTAGGCATGTGTTTTTGTGCTTCTGTGTATGTGTTTTGGTGGTGTAGGTTTTGAGGGACTATGCGATGGGTATGGTGTGGTGCAAGTGTTTACCTTCTCCTCTTGACTATCTAGTTCAGTCTTTGGTGAAGAGAGCTTTTGCTTCCAGTTTAGCTATATAAGTGCATCTCTCACAGGTCATCGTGTTGGGTGGTAGGAGGAGAGGATTGTCTGTGTGCATGAGGCAATTGCTGCATTGCCCAAGATGCCCAGATTCATCAGGTAGACAGGAGAAATCACCAGGAGCTGACCTTTAGACATGCCTGGATAGGTGCTTATTTTTAAGTACTAAAAACTGTTTTCCTCTAGACAAGTGAGGAAAGTTGAGTGCTGTAGTAATTTGTAGCTTATTTAGTGCTTACTATGAGTTCTGAACAAGTGATGTGCTCAAAGAAACAGATTTGAGAGCTAAAACTAAAAAGCTGGCTAGTTGCAAGTGAAAATTTGAAGAGCAGACCTTATGGCACCAGGAATAATTTAACCCTAGTTAAGCGGTGTTCCTGGAGGCATTCCAGTCTGGCACATCTACTAGGGTGACTCCCCTGTCAAATTATCTCATAGATCTTGTTTCTCACCAGGCATGAAAGGAGCCAGATGCTGTAGAGCCAATCCATAAAAGACCTGACAAAATTCTCTCCCCCTCCCAGGATCAGGCACACTGGAGCAAAGGAGTCCCATTTAATGCTATAGTCGTGGTGGTAATCACTAAGAAAGAACATGCAGAAAAAAGTTGTTCTGTCCATCCTAACAAGAAGTCCAGGGCCATGGACAGATTTGGTAAGCGTGTGCATGCTTCTTTGAACTTTGCTCAATGGTCACGGAATTGTCTGGCACACTTTACAAAATTACAAAGAGTTGTTACCAAAGAGCTTTCCAAATCTCTTTCTTGGTGCATGTCTGCCAAGGATCAGAATAGAATTTCTTCACAAATGGCCACCCTTCAGTCTATTTCTAATGCATCCATGAGGCTGATCTCCAGTGCAACAGAGGGTGCCTCATGGGTGGTGGGTTCAGACATAGCCATCAGGAGACATGCCTGGATGTGACTGTGTGATTTTATATGATTTTGTGGAGTACTTTAAGTCTTCATTTATCAATGCTTCCTTTGATGGGTCTTCCTTATTTCATCCGAAGGTAAAGGGCGCACACTCCAGATGTGAGTAAGAGTGAAAGACCCTGTCTGCCATGGGCGTACTTTTTTAAAACTCCTCAAAGACCTTTCTCAGTGAATCAAGTGGGAGGTATAAAAATGTAGTTTCATAAATTTCAGGGTCCTTTTCAAGATTCATGTGGAGATAGTGCCCCCAGAGGTGTGTGTGTGTGGGGGGGCTCAAATGGAAGATGTCATCCTCGTGGCAGAGGTGGCCTGGAGAACCCGGGCTTTTAGGATTCCTTCTCAGATAAGCCCCATCAGTGCTCCTGAAAGGAGGTCCATCTTCCTCTGGAGGCAGTCATGAGATGCTTGTCTCTGCACCAATAGCCTGACTGTCTATAACAAAAGTTCTTTGGTGCAGAGAATCATATCCAGAAGCTATATTATACAATTTCCCAATCCTTTCCCCAACCAAAATTAAAAGAATTCTTCATGTTCCACCCAGAGAAAAGCAGCAGCACTAGAAAAAAAAAAGGCTGCTAGAAAAGAGTCATGCAAGAGGTCCTTCTAGACCAGAGAGGATCCAGAACCTATTCAAGATACTTCTTGGTGCCAAAAAAGACAGGGAACTTGAGAGAAATCCTGTATCTCAGCAAGATAATTCAGTTTGTACAGTGTTCAAGGTTTTAAATAGTCATGGTTCAGTTCATTTTGCCACTACTGCAAAAGGACAGTTGGATGTGCTTGATAGATCTTCAGGATGCATACCATCACATAAAAATGAACAGGCACTCCAAAAGATATTCGTGGTTATGGCTAGGAGCCAGTCATTACCAGTTTAGAGCACTGCCCTTTGGTCTCACCACAGCCTCCAGGGTCTTCACCAAATACATAGCAGTTGTAGCAGCTAACTTGAGACTATCAGGGAATCCGTGAGTTTCCATACCTAGCTAGGTTCATAGGTTGGTACTGGGCTATCTGCCCTAAGGCATATATTAGCCCAGCCACATTGTGCGGTATTCACCAGTCCCTTTAGTAGTTCCCTAGACCCTTGTACTAGCAGCTAGTACCCTTTGCCCCTATTTAATAGTGCTGTTGGTGTGATCCCCGGTGTGAACTTTCTGTTACCCATCCACTCATCAAGGTTCCTCTTGAAGAGTGATAGTGAGGGGCTCTGTCTTATGTAGATTGGGACCCTGTTCTATAGTAAGGGAAGTCTCTGCGAAGGGAATCTATCCCTCCAGCTTGTTCTATTCATTGTTGCGTTGAGGTTTATATCCCTAGAGCGTGTAGCTCGAGTAGATTTGGTTTTGCTAAGATGGAGCATGTTCAACAATTCTGGGTTGGACATGGCTCTGTACGTTAGACAGAGCTTGCCTCTGCGAAAGCGGTATGCAACAGAGAACAGTCTTAGCTTTTTCAATCGTGCTGCATAGGCAACTGTTTGAGGCCAGTAATCCTCTTGGTTAGGTACCTCTGTGGTCTCTCCAGCTGCTGGAGATGTCTAGCCAGGTACATTCGAATTGGTGCATTGTACTCCAATAATGGGTCTGATGAGGGAAGAGTAGAGGGGCACCATTACATCCCTAGATCTTGATGCGAACCCTTTCGTGATCAGATAGGTCACATAGAAGGATTTTCTAACCACTGTGGCAACATGGTTATTAAAGGAAAGCTGACTATCTACTTGGGTCCCTAGATCCCTTATTTCTTCTTCAGATTTCAGGGGATTACCTCCTATGTTGTAGTTTGCGGGTACTCTGTTTTTTCCAAAGGGGATTACTGCGCATTTTTTTGCATTTAGCTTGAGACCATGGCTTTGACACCATGCATCAGTCTCATTTAGGCCCTTCTGGAGGATCTCCATGTTGGCCGGAGACTCTATTATAGCACCCAGTTTGCAGCCGTTTTCAAACTTAGTCAGCCACAGCCCTTCCGTGCTTGCCTGTACTTCTGAGAAGTATATGCCAAACAGGAAAGGGCCCCAGGACAGAACCCTGAGGCACACCACTCGTTACTGGTCTGGATTTGGACATAGATCCCGCTACTCTTACTTTATGAGATCTGTTTGAGAGCCAGTTTGCGATCCATCTTGTGACGTAAGGGTTTATGCCCAGGCTGGTGAGCTTATCAATAATACCTGAATGGGGAATGGTGTCAAATGCTTTAGCAAGGTCAAGGTAAGCCGTGTGTACCTCCTTTCCCTTATCTATAACCTGAGTAACTGTCTCAAAGAAATCCACCAGGTTCAGGAAGCATGATCTACCCCTGACGAAGCCGAACTGTTTGGGGTCCAGCGACTGGAGGTTCCCAATCTCTCCATTTATGAATTCCATAATGATTTGCTCCATAGCCTTACAGATCGGACTAGTCAGGCTTATTGGTCGGTAGTTCCCAGGGTCAGTTGTGGCCCCATCCTTGTGTAGCGGGACCACCGTTGCAGTGCGCCATTCTATGGGCACATATCCTGTGGAGAGACTGAGACTGAACAGGGTATTAAGATGTGGGGTTAATTCCTTTTGGAGCTCGTGTATGACACAGCCTGTGACACCATCTGGTCCCATGGAGGCAGTGTTTTTCGCTTTAGATAGAGCCTTGTTAACCAACGTATCAGTAATAATTGGACTTACACAATCCCCTGGAATGGTAATAGGCCCTGTAGGTGGTGGTGGTGGAGGATTTGCACTGAACCTGTCAGCCAAGATGTTGGCAATGTCAGAAGGGTCAGTGTATTTTGTTCCATTTTGTACTAGCGCAGAACAGACCTGAGCGTTGCCATTTAGGTTTTTTATGTAGCCATAGAGAAGGCCTTATGATTATCCTTGGCAACTTTCTTTTCAAAATTAGCTTTAGTTGACTTGATGAGGGCCCTCAATTTCTTACTAATGCTGATCAGGGATGATTTTTCTACTTGAGATTTGGCCTTTTTTTGTATAGGTCTCCTCCTTTTATTGTAAAGTTTGCTTATGGCCGGGGTCCACCAGACTGGTTTCTTCTTGCTTGAGGAAGGAGTCTTGGTTTTATTTGGGATAGCACGGTCCATGCAATCCTGAAGATGCATATAGAGTGCCTTGGTGTAGGATTCCGCATCCTGGATATCATTATCCTTCTGCAAGGGAATAGTGAAGCTTTCCACTTCGGATGCAAGTAGTTTAAAGTTTGCTTTGGAAAGGTTTTTGACTATGGTTTCTTTGACTGGGGGAGGTGGAGGGGTGAGGATGTCCAGGGTTATCAGTTTGTGGTCGGATCTGACCAAGGAGGGAGTGATAACGGGTGTGGTACAATGGGCGCCCATATTTGTGATGATTAAATCTAATATGTTGTCCCCTCTAGTGGGGGAACATATTAGTTGTTCAAGGGCATTTGAATTTATAAATTCTATGAATCGCTGAGCATAGGAGCTGGAACATGGGTAGTTGTAATCACCCAAGATTATGGTGTTGGGTAGGACATTTATATTTTCCAATGTCTCAAGGAATGCAGAGTGAGCATCTTGGGGCATGGTGGGCAATCTATAACCGGCTACGACTTGAAATGTGGTTTTGCCTGCTGATAGTTGCGCATGGATGATCTCTGGGGCATCATGCTGCGCTACTAACCTGGAGATATGGGTATCCTTGATGAATATGGATACACCTCCACCCTTTGTACTGCGATCTGGTAACTGCGGCCCGAAGGTATGATATGAATTGTAACCTGGCAGTGCTGGGGTGCTCTCTTGAGATGACAGACTCCTAAATGTCCTAACCAGGCATTGACTCCTACAGACAAGGGACTTACTTGCTCTAGTTTTGCACCCATCTGGGCATCATGGTCAGTTACAACAAACAGCAGCTCATGCCCATGCAGAGTCTGGAGTTCATTGGTGTTCATCTGGAAACAATCAATCAAATAGCCTCTCTTCCTTCTGCTCAAGTTCAGACAGTAAGATCTTAGGTCAGGAAGGTAATGCAAAATACTTCTCTTCCACCATGACCTATTTTGCAAGATTTGTTGTCCATGGCAGCTGCAAAAACCATGGTTCGTCTGGCCAGGTTTCACTTGTGGATACTTCAGTAGACACTATAGTCTCTATGGTCCATTATTCTACATCCTTTAACTGCTCCAGTCAACATCACACAGGCAATGCAGAAGGTGTCTTCTTTGGTGGATTCATTCGAACTGTCAGAAGGTCGGCTTTTTCTCCTTCCCTTGCCCACTGGGAAGGATAGTCCAAGGAACATGAACCCCAAGAGGCCAGGAATGCATATCAGTGTCCTGGAAATGAGAGCAGTTCTCCTAGCATTGCAGGCCTTTTAAAGTACACTCCCATCTAGGACAGTTGTCATTCAGGCGATCAATATGTCAGTGGTCTGCTACATCAACAACCAGGGAGGAACCATGTCTTATCCACTTTGTCGAGAAGCAAATGTGAGTGTAGCAATGGGCAATCTCTTCCCTTCTCTTTCTAATAGCAAAGAACATTCCAGGGAACTCCAACCTGATTGTGGACAAACTAAGCCAGTGTATTCTAATAACTCAGGCGTGGTCTCTTAATGTCAAAGCAGAGGATTTTCCATTGATGGGGCCAGCCATGCTGTGGCTTATTCATGCCTTCCGTCAACAACAAGAGCAGTAGGTTCTTTGCTCTGATCCCTTCCAAGGGGGAGTCACCGAGTGAGATTCTAGTCCATGATTGGCCGTCCGGTCTCCTTTATGCTTACCCACTGTTACCGCTCATCCCCAAATTTTATACCGAAAGCTTTCTGGTTGAAGAGCACAATTATTGCCATTGCTACATTTTGGCCTCATTAGATCTCATTCCTCTTTCTCTGGCCTCACTTTCTACATCTGTCCTTGATATTGGATTCAACTTCAGAACCGCTCTGTCTCACCCTGATTTTAACCTGGTTTAACAGGCCTCAGACTGACGGCATGGTTTCTCCAGTTCTGTTGATTGATACATAGCCCAGGTTCTCCTCCCCAGTACGTCATGTCTTATCTTCTCAAAAAGCTTCTACTAGAAAGATTTACAAAAGCAAATGGAAAAGATTTGCTTTCTGGGCCCTTAGCAAGGACCTGGATCCTTTTTCAGCACCTTTGACATCTGTTCTTGAATCTTTGGCTACAGTTTTAAATGAAGGCACTAATTTTTCAACTATTAAATTTCAACTGGCTGCCATTTCTAATTTCCACCTGGTGAAAATAACTTTACCTTAGCTTCTTCAAAAGTATGTGAAAGCCTTTCTCAAAGCACCCTTTTTACTTAGACTCTCATTAAAGGATTCTACACTTCTTTTGGGTTTAACTATTATGCTTCAGGCCTTAACCCAGACTCCCTTTAAACCAGCAGCCAGAGAAGAACTAAAATGTTTGTCTTGGAAAACCATTTTTCTCTAAGCAGTATTGCATCAGCTAGATGAGTACCTGAACTCTAGGCTCTGTCTTCTAAACCTCTTTACCTGATTTTTCACAAAGACAGGGCATCTTTGTGGACCCAAAAAACACTCAGGCTAGCACTAACAGTGTCAGCAGTAGAATTAAAAAAAAAACAACAAATAGACAAACAGACCGGTTTTGGCTAACGTGCCTTCTTAATTAGCCTTCTTGTAAGCACTGAAGAAGGCTTCTTAGCCGAAACTGGTCTGTTTGTTGTTTTATTAAATTCTACTGCTGACAGTGCTGGCCTGAGTGTTTTTTTTCAAGTATTTGCAGTTTGGCCGTGTACTTTTCCGTTACTGGCATGACAGGGTTGTGTCATCTTTGTGGACCAACCCATCTTTTTTTTTGGCCTAAGATAGCTTCTGAGTCCAACATAAACCAGGTCATTAATCTGCCAGTTTTCTTTCCACATTTTTCAAATAAGAGGTAGTATATGCTCCATCTATTGGATGTGCATAAACAGCTTTGCTTCTATCTCCAGAGAACCAAAGACTTCAGGAAAACTAACTAGTTGTTTCCTTCTCCCCTAACAGATTGGGCAAACCAGTTTCCAAAGTTACATTGGCCAAATGGTTAACAGATTGTACCACCTTTGGCTATGGTAAAAAAGGATTATCCTTGCCCAAGCCTCCTAGAGCTCATTCCATGAGGTTTATGCTGTCTCTTTAGCTTTTTTTGGTCAAGGGCTTTATTAGATGGCGTTTGTGCAGCTGCAGCTTAGACTTATTCTCCCACTTTTATTGCTCATTACAAATTGGATTTGCTTTCCAGGAATAGAGTGGCCTTTGGCTCTGCAGTACTCCGGAATATACATCCATATGGGCACCATAGGTTTCAGTAGTTGGGGACTCTGTCCCATCAGTTGAGGAATGAATGAAAAGAACCACATCAGATAAAGTTATGTACTTAGTAGAACGTTCCATCTGTGTTGTCCATTTTCATTCTTCCTCAGCTTCCTGCCCACATCCTTTGTTCTGGAAAGATCTGAGAGTGTTTACAGGAACCTTTGTTCTTTGTTGTAGCTCCAACTTCCTTTTTGCCTTTCTTAAATTCCTTAACGGCTGTTCCTTTATTTATAGGGGCAACAAACCTGATCTGATGCATGTTAGGTTGGTGGGGCATTATGGGTAATAGGGAGGAGCTTGAGAATGTTGGATTCAAAGAACTGGTAGAATTGGCCGAGTTGGATCAGAGTCTCTGATCCAAACCCATCAGTTGAGGAAGAATGAAAGTGGACAACACAGGTGGAACGTTATGGTGAGTACTTAACTTTTTTTTTTTTTTTTAATAAAATACAACTAACTTACACTTGTACAAGTTTGTCACATTTGCAAACATAACTTCAAAAACTCAGTCACACTACTACGGATGTGTAAATAAAGGTGTTTCAAGATCAATTGAAACAGAATGCTGAAAATAACATTTGGAAAGCCAGTCTTCACAAACAAATACAGCCATTCTCATCTAGAAAAACATCCCAAATGAATTAAGTGATAAATCAGAATATGAACTACTTCATCTTCTTTCCTGTGTCTCATTTCTCTTACATTCACCAGTGTTGTAGTTTACGTCAACAGCCAGCAGTGCACCACAGCAGGAAGAGCACACTACGACTATTACTACTGAAAGTTTAAACAAAATTAGATGAATATAAACTCTGAAAATATAAGCAAAAGCTAACACAACTCCCTGTAAACCTCCTTTTATCTAATTAAGCATAATTTTTGACATAGTGGGTGTTATAGGAAACGGATGCAAGAGGAGGGCCGCGCCAACCCTGGAAGGTCCATTATTTCCCTGCAAATCTCACTCTGAAGGGCATTATTATGCTTACAAGATTAGTTGTTAAATATATATTTGTAATGCAAAGGTCACCCAAGTCTGACCCTTGTGTTTCTGATAGTTTGGACATTACTGTCTGCCTCTAACATACCCTTCGCCACATAACCTCTAGAAACTTGCTAACATACATACCCGCATCTTAATAAATGCTCATGATACATAGGATATAAGTGGACTGGTTTGCATGACTAGGCTTACAAAGGCCCTGGTGGTTAGCGTATTATATACCTATACATCTGTAAAATACTTCCTTTGCTTAATGTCTCGAAGTTGGTGAAGGATATGTACTTACTGTTGGAGAAAGTATTTTACACCCAAAAGATACATATTTAATGTCTAAATATGCATATGTAATGTCTACGTGCGCACACAGATGCTGACACTCAGAACACATATGTATACAGACACTGACAAATTAACGCAAACACAGATGAAAGTCTCTCACAGATACAGAAACTCTGATGCACATACCCAGATTCATGTAGAGGAATACATGAAGGCAAACACAGAGAAAGTCACACACTCACATGAAACACAGGCACACAGACAGAGATCGGTGTATGTATATATATATATATATATATATATATATATATATATATATATATATATATATATGCAGGCACACATCTGTACACACAGGCATTTGTGTGAACACACACACATGCACATATACAAACACATTCACAGTCACATTTGGCATGTTAGCTTGCATTAACGCCTATGTTAACTGAAACAGCACAGATAAATATATCGAGATAAGTTTAGTAATTCATTCAGACACTGGTCCTTCACAACTTCACAGACTTGACTACTGTGCATTGGTTGTCCCCAGAAAGGCAATCTATGTACAAGTGGAAATGACTGGAGCTACATAAAGCATGTGAAAAGGAAAAAAAAAAACTACAAAATAACAAATGGGTACAGCCCATGCATAACTTTTTTTTTTTTTAACATCAATATGCATTTTCTGAAAACTAAGATGTATGAAACTCAAATGTCTGGCATTCATACTTGTCAGCCTCTTTGCTCAAGAAACATGGATAGTCAAAAATAATGTGGGGCAGAGACTCAAAATCAGGGTCAGTTTTTAATAGTACTCTGATTCACTTTTTGGTTAATAGAACACCATGTTTTGCATCAATGTGTATATTCTTAACAGGTATGAAACTCTAATATCTGGCATCATTAGCTGACTGTAATCATTAGTGGATTGGTAAGAAATCAGAACATTTACAAGGGGCAACGTAACAATATTAGGCAGAATTGGGGTTTTTTTGCAAAATTCTGGGATGGTAGAGAGGTATGCTGGCACTTTTGGCAGACTGCAATGCTTTGTGATTTACTACAAAATCAAACGTTTTATGAAAGACTGCAAAAATATGAGAGAAAATCTGGAATGTTCTGCAAAAACTCTGGGACAGTTTGTAATGAATGCTGGCATTCTTGACAGACCCTAATCCATAGTGATTTACCAGAAAATCAAATGTTATAAGGAAGAGGGCAAAATCAGGGATGTTCTGCAAAAATCAAGACAGTTGAAATGTGTGCTGGCATTATTGGGTGACTGTAATCCCCAGTGATTTCCCAGGTAAACTTATGAGAGAAACATTCCACAAAAACATTGCTTACAGTTGAGAGCTATGCTGCTAGAGCAAAATTTGGAGGCTTGATAGCTAGTGAATTATCATTGCGCATCAGGATACAAAATGATCCCCGATCTACATAGTCAATGTTTTCATTAACTACTTCGACTATAGTCTCTCAGCATCTGGAAAGCAAAGCCTTAGGTGTAATTGTCTTGCTTTTATTACCTTGTCCTAATTAAACTGATCTTCCTGTAATTCCTGTTGGCTATGGCGGTCCTAGCTGCTGTGAAGAAACAGTACCTAACCTCCACTCTCACTGTTACTCCCACCTCTGTGTGAGCTGTCACCATTTTGTTTTAACTTCATAGGCTTTGTTCCTCATCCATTAGTTGCCTGTCTTGGTCATGGGTGGTGATGTTTTAAAATACTGTATGATCAGAGAAGAAACAGAGAGACAAAAACCCAGATTCACCAGTAGTGATTATCATTAGAGTTGCAGTACTGATAACAAGATATTTTTCATTATTTAGTTATCACAAATTTCCAGACATCTTGATGGGCCCCTGTTGAAGCCAAGGACCTCAGGCATTTCTCCTGTTATAATCTGCCACTGGCCACAGGTGAGCTTAAAGCACACCCACATGAAATATGGTCTGCTAGTAAAAATCACAGTCTGCATAATAGCATGGACACTGTCTCAAAGCTAACATTCAGTGGTGTTTTCAAATGCTGTTTGTGATATGGTCATTAGGCAATATCTTGGACTATGGGTTATGAAGAGTAACAAATGTCTAACCTTAAGAGATCCTTAAAGTCATGGTTTGGCACTCTGTAAGCCACAGTGGTAACTTCTGAAGTAAAGGAAATTGCTTTTGTCAATGCAAAAAATGCCAACAAATGAACAACCATATAAATGCCCTAAGGGGAAACAAGTGCCTAACTCAAGTTATATTCTACAGGTTATATGAAGAATTAAGCACAACTGACTCTTATCCCCAAAAATGCCAGCCAGTCATCATGAATTACTCCCAAGATTATAAATGTTACGAATAAAATCTGTCCCATCATCCTCCTAGATGATGCAAAAGAGTGAAGGAGGAAAAATACAATCTGTAACAGGTGTGTGGATAGGTTGAGTTTCAACAGCATGCATTTTAGCCAGTGATGGATAACATCTAGGTTATCTGCAAGCGAACTGACAATTACTGTGTGCACCTGAGGGAAATGGAAGTAAAGCTGTCTGTCATCCATATCGCAGTGATAAAAAGCTGTCCTTGTAATCATTTATTCCAGTAGCAACATCTACAAGCATACCTCTCAACTGTCCCTGATTTTCAGGCATGTCCCTGATTTTGACTCAAATTTTAACTCTGTCCCTCTTAATCCCTCCTAAAACTAGTGACTTTTGGATGAAAGGTGGTGAATTACACTTAATGAATAATGACAATAATTAAGAGTTATAAACTTCTTTTACTTCAGAAAATGTGTATTAATTCATATGGTCTGATTCTGTCAATGTTTCAAGCTAATAGCACTAATATTTTAAAAGTTTCCCTGATTGTCCCTGATTTTTTCTTGACATGTCCCTGATTCTGTTGAAATTTGTCCCCAATTGGTTGAGAGGTCTGTCTACAAGGTAGATAGCAATGGGCTTAAGATGGAACCATATGGAACCCTGGATTCCAGAGGGTAACAAGAGGATGAGTTAACATGTTCACTGCCCTGTGGAGGAATCTGGAAAGGTAGAAAGCTAATTACAGTGGAGAGACCACAGTAGAATAAGTTCTTAAACTCTGATTACTGGTATTGTGAATCATAGATTCATGTAAGGAACAGTACAGACTCTTTGATGTTGAATTTGATCTTAAGATCTCCAACCCAGACATCACATTGTTGAAGGAGTAAAATGATATTGTGAGCTCTTATTCTGAGAAGAAGCTTGTTTTATAGTCTAGAAACTGACTGGTGTTAAATCTGTCTGTTTTAATTGTAGTATTCAACAATATCGTAAGAGTACCACTATTCACAAATTTAGAGCATGAGTACATGTCAATGCCCTTTACAATTTTTAAACTTCATCTTTAGATGTTATTAATGCAAAACAATTTCTAGGTTCTAAGACAAAAGTTAATACCATACAAGTGGGTATCCATTAAATTTGTTTATTAAAAGTAATATCCATGTTTGGTCTTGAGGAAATTCACTTTACTTTGTATATATGAGCAGAATGTAAAATTGCATTTGAAAACTGGTCTTATTAAAGATATATACAGATTATGCAGAAAGTCAAATTCCGAGAATATTCTGAAGGTGAGGGCAAGAATTCCACTGGATTTGATCATAATTATTTCTGCACAAGTTGCCATGTCTTCATAGACTTTTCTTCCATCAAAATTTTAATGCTTAAATGCATTTAGTTAAGATAATTAACATATAGCATGAATTACATTTTTGGCGTTGAATTATAAATTGCAAGCTGAGCCCTGTTAATTAAAATACCCAAGATATGTTGCTCTGTCAGCCCACAAATGGTAGGTGGGCATTCCCCTCACCTTTGTCATACCGTAATTCACTCCTTGCAACATAATGTCAAGTTTTATTTAAGTATCTTCAAATCTGCATGTTGAGGCGATATTGAATGCCCTGCAGACCGCAGCTTGGGGACCTGCACCCTACTCAAAATCCCTTTTGCCCAGGTTACAAGGGTATAACCACTTACTTCACTGAAATCCTATAGAAACAGACCAGGCCAACTTGTGTCCAAAAACAGCAACAAGCAGACTTCCGCTTATACTGTGTAAGAAGGTCTACCTGCTACAGAGGTGAGGATAGCAGGCCAACTTTGTCTCTATCAAAGAGGCTTTATGTTTCCTTTATTAGTTCAAACGTAAATGATAACAGTTTTATCATCAACATATTGAGGCATAGCAATTATTGTTTTGTGGAATGGTCAAAAGAATGCAGTTAAATTGGATTTTAGCTAATTCTAAGCTCAGTGGCACACCTTTAGTTAAGCATTCTTAGGAAGGATAAAGCATGGATCGCAATTCATTGCTTTTGCCCTTTTACCCACTTAGACTGCCACTATTGTGTTTAATAATGTGTAGGATTATGCTATCATTTCGAAAGTGAGCATGACCTGAGGCTCATCAGTATTAAATGCTGCAGGGAGGCCAAGGAGAAAATAACAGTAACTTCATACACAAATGACGCGTACCATCTTTTCTTATTGTTGCTAGGTTTCACTGTAATACCATTCTTTCTTCTTTTCTGGCACAGAATGGCATCAGTGATAGAGTTGTTGCTATGTTCCGCAGTGTTCCTATTGCGTTATCGAATTGCTGAAACTTTGAACTTGAAACCATCGAACACAAATGTTCAAAGGTTCAGCAATTCGAATTAAAAAAAAAAAAACAGCTCAATAACTGTTGTAAGCAGGAGGGCAAGCCCCCCCCGAACCCCTCAAGTGGGGGGGATACACCCCCCACACCCCCTGATCTTTAAATATACCAACTCCGAGACCACACTACAGTGCGGAAAGGGAAATTCCGCACTGTAGTGCGATCTCGGAGTTGGTATATTTAAAGAGCGGGGGGGTTGGGGGGTGCAGGGGGGCTTGCCCTCTGCTTACGACAGTTACTTTCTGTCCGTTTTTTTTTTTTGAAATTATAAAACTTCGAACATACAAGTTCGATCTTGTGTTCAAAGTTTTATACTTTTGATCACGTAATAGGAACCCTGTTCCGCATACTGTGTGTGCTGACAGACTGCAAATGCTTAAAACAGACTTTGAGAAGATATAATACTGTTTGGCTTATAAAGTTTGCATGTTTCTCCATGTAGCAGATAGGCTTTGGATTATAGCTAACTAAACATTCTGCCTCCCAATTCCCCCTATTCCCAGCTAGCAGTGCCACACATGCCTGTTATCAATTCAGTTCCTTCAAAGCCTGTGATAAATTACAAATGCCAACACATAGAAACCCTCTGCTTAGACACTGTTAGAATTGTAGAGGTGAAACAAATGAGCGTTAATATCTTTCAATTGCTATGATTCCCAAAGCTTGTGGCTAAGCCTAGAATTTCATCTGAAGAGCTGTTCTTTCTATAACTTTACCTTTATTTGGTGTTGGGGGCCTTTCTCTGCCTTCCACATATCAGCACATTTGTTTCCCTCGGGCTGTGCATCTCAGTTTTAAGATTCTTGATCTGCCTGAATTCTGCTTATTCATCTGAGGTACTTGGAAGACACTTCACTGTTGTCTTTTCTCATTATCATTGTTGGAAGGGGAAATAACGCAACTGTTGTAGTCCTTGCTCTTGTGTGCCTCTCATACAGGTTGTTACCATCAGTGAGTAGCAGTGCCCAGTATGTGGCAGTAAGACTGCTGCCCCACTGTGTGCTCTAATGCCTGGTGGACTTTTGTCAGAATTGAAACTACAGATCCTAATGTAATGTCTGTGAGACTTCTGTCATTTCAAAATGAGAAATTAGACTACTACTGTTCTGTGATCCTGTCTTATTCATTGGACCCTCTCCTCTTTCCTGGTGTTGTGCCTTATAGCATCTGCTCAAACTTTGTTGTTAATAAAGTCTGTCTTTGTTCAGGTACATTCCACCTTGCTATCTTTATGCAACCATAGCAGTAGTTCCTGAGTGAGAGAGTCATTTATATTTCTGTCTGAGTAGGCTATAATTGCCTTGTATGTCTTCTATAAACATACAGGTATTTCACAGCAGCAAGAATACAGCTAACCTGACTGAATGCTGTCACATACCTAAACCCAATGAAGGTGCTGTACCATAACCCCACTATATCTAAAAAAAGTAGTAAAACATGCATTGCAATAAAAAATCATTAACCACCGTAATTACTTTTTAAACCCTAAAAATAGCTTAAATGATAGCTGCCACTTTCCAAACAGTTCAGTTGCCCCCTAAAAGAATTGCATATTTAATTTACTTGTTCAGTACAGCTATATTAATTATTAGAAAATTACTATTTGTGTCTTTATGACCATTTTATAAACCACAGATGGCTGCAGTTGGCTATTTATAAAGTCATTTTAAACTTTTAAATAAAATGCTCCTTATGCAACTCAAGCAAAATACTAGATAAGTTCTAACAGGTGTGATCCCAGCTATACCATTCCTTGTTTGAATACAAGCATTATGGAAATATATAATATTGGAGGATAGAAAACTGAACCTTAATTATCCACATTGGTCTGAATCGCCTTCAAGTAACATTCTGTGAAAAGCAAAAATGGTTTTGACTATTCACTGCCATCATCATCAACAACAACAAACCCTTTTGTCCCATTTTACATGAGGGTGGGGTATGTCAATTGCTGATTCAAAGCCACTCTCTCCTACCTTCTGTGACGTATTGCCCGACTGTTATAGATCTTTATGTAATTCATCTCTTGTCCGAGTGTCCTCATCTCTCCTTGCCTTCTTTCTGTCTCTTCCAAGTCTCCCATGTTGTTTTCTGCTTTCCTGCTCACGACTGAACCACTGAAATCTGTTATTCCTGCCTTTCTCTACAATTGGGGCTACTTTGACTTCTCTTCTGATACCTTCATTACTTCATTATTTTTGGTCTGTCATACAGTGTGCAGTTTACTATCCATCTCATAAACTTCATCTCAAGCTTCTTCAGCTGCCTTGTCTACACCACCCAGGTTTCTGTCCCATATAGAAGCACTGTACACACTGTTTTATTCACTTTACTTTTCTGCTTTTTTGACCTTCTTGTATGACACTTACCGCTAAGACATTGTGCCATTTGTCTTCAGGCTATCTAATTCTACTTTTGACCTCCTGTTTCATACTTTTCTGCCCCGCCACTCTTTCACCCCACCCATATGCTAGAAACTGTTAACTGCTCCATTATTTTCCCTTCTGTCTCAGTTTTCAGCCTCTTCTGATGTTTCCCCCATTTGCTGACATGACCAGCGCCTTCTCTGCACTCAGTTTCATCCCATTTGTCTTCAGTTTTTTCATCTCATTTCCCAGTTATTTGCTAAAGTTCTTGATCAGTGTTTGCAGTGCCCTATTATCTCCATAGAGTAACTTTATTGATCTGTCCCTTCTGAATTGCTTGAAAATGTAATCTTTTATAGGTATGAACAAGAGTGGGCAAATAACATAATCCTGATAAACTCCCACTGGTATGCTCTCGGTGAGTCTGAACACTGTTTGGACTTGTGTCTTTGGATCCTTGTATATATAGCTTGCACTAATTTTAGCATTGTTTCTGGGAGTTCAAACCATTATAGAACTGCTGAAATCAGAGTTCCTGAGACCTTGTTATATGCTTTCTCTAAATCTAGGTGCCCAGTTGGACTCCCATTTCCAGCTTCTCCACTACCAGTCTCACTGCAAGCATCAGGTCAGCTTGACTGCATACCAGTAAAATTGAAACTGCTCATTTCATATCTTACTTTCTACTACTATGTATATTCATTTATCAGTCCCACTCAGCAGAATCTTCCCACATTGTGACATGAGTTCGATACAGTAGTCAATGCACCCTTTGGTTTTGTACACTGACAATGCACCGCTTATTCTCCAGTCATCTTGGATGCACTTTCTCTCTTTCCATGCTGTGATGAGTGCCATCCTCATCAGCAATCCCCTTTTTTCCCCATTTTCTACATGGGGTTGGGGTGTCATGTCAAGTGTTGACACCTCTCTTGATTCAAAGCTACTGTCCTACCTTCTCACACAACCCATGTACTGGATGCCCTTGTTTCTTCTTGGTTTCTTCCTGTCTGTTCCTAATCTTCTTAATCAAATTACATTTTGCCTTTCTGCACATGTTCCTGAACCACCATTATTTGTTCTCTTTGATCTTTTCTGTAATTAGACTGACGTTAGCTCCTACTCTGTTGACATTTCTTCATCTATCCTGTTGTGTGCATCTTAAAGCTTACCTCAGGCACGTTATTTCCATAACCTCGAGCTTTCTCAACTGCTCTGCCTTTATTGCACAAGTTTCTGTACCATACAGTTTACTGGTCACACCATTGTTTTGTACACCTTACTTTTTAACTTCTTTGGCATTCTTCTGTCATACACTACCCCTGGCACTCTGTCAGTTAGCTGCAGCACCTCTGATTCTAGCAATGATTTCATCATTTAGACTTCCCTTGTCCTCAACCACCCCTCTCAGATATTTGAAGCTGTTAACCTATTACACTATTTTCCCTTCTATCTCAATTATCAGCTTCTTCTGATTTCCCACATTTGTTGTTACGACAACTGTTGTCTGTACTCTGTTTCATTCCATGCCCCTTCAGTTTTGCATTCCATTCCCCTAAGCTTAGTTAAAGTTCTTGTTCAGAGTCTGCCTGTAAATACAGCAACTTTGTTGATCTCTCCCCTCTGACTTGTTTGCTAATGTAGCCCATCTCCATTATGAACAGCATTATACCCAGAGCTGAACTTTGCACGCCTATTCCTACTGTGAATCTGAACTCTGTTCTTACTTGTGTCATTAAGTTCTTACATATTGCCGGCACTAATTCTACCAATGTTTTATCACAGAACTGCCTAAATTGTATTTCTTGGGACCTTTTCATATACTTTCACCAAAACTAGGAATGCCCAGATGGACTATTTCCCATTACCTCTAGCTTTGTCAACTATTTCTCTCACTGAATCTGATCTGCATAGGACTTCCAAGATGGCAGCACACTGAGTAAAAGCTCAATTTCAGCTCTCCCAGTGTGAAAACAAACTCAACAGAGAGAGCCAGTGAATTTCGTTTTGGGTAAATCTCCGTTGCTGGCTAGTAAGTGCACTGCCTGGATGTCGGCAAAGAAGAAATTTAGAGAACCTAAAAGAAAATAAACCACTGAAGGTGAGGAAACAATGGCTGGGAAGAATCCAGCAGCTTTTATCCAAAAGCATTTCAAGATTTAGCTTTGGTGCAATACTTGACTTTCAGTAATGTAGAGTAAAAATAAGATAAATGTTCTCAGACCTGATTAAATGAATCACTGAAGGAGTATATCAATTCACATAACTAAAGGCTGGAAAAAATGGAAGAAGCTTTAAACAGATACTTAGATGAGCTGATAAAACTGCAAAAATTAGAGGTCGAAATGAAGAAAGGCCTGGCTGAGTATGAGACTTCTCAAGAAGAGATGTTTCAAAAAATGGTAGAATGAGGACATAGCATATAGGGAAAACCTGAGATTTTCTGATGTACTGCAGAAACTGGAAGGAACAGACTGTATTAATTTTATGAAAGCACAAATAAGCAATTAGACTGGTATTCCACAGCAAGAGTTGTTAATTGAAGAGGAACATCATGTGTGTGCTCCAAACCTGGCCATGAGAAACCAGCCAACATCTTTGGTAGTAAAGAGATGCACTCCTACCAACAAAGTGAGTTTGACAAAACTGTGGTAAACAGACAACGTACTAGAATCAGTGTTTGTGGAAAATGATTATTCACTGCACACCAGGCAGGAGGTGCAAATTTATTCCACTAATCAGGGAACATTGAGAAACAGGTGTGAGATTCAAGCTGCTATATTCAGCCATCTTCATAATATTTTTTCCTAGAGAGTCAAAGTCTTGATGCAGAACATGCTAAGGAGGAAATACAAAAGTTTGTCTAACAGAAAGTGAGCTATCAAATAGAAGGGGATTCTGCTGCTTATTCTTGTGATGATAAAACTCTGAAAGAGACTGTGACAGTGAAACATTTTCCAATGTTCCAAAGGAAAATGCTTGAAAGACAGAAAAAAATATACAGGAGTTGGCTAGAAGAACCAGGAGTACATTGCAAATGAACTGGAGACTGATGTTGGGAGATGGATATCAACAGGAAGAAAATGAGCAGCTTACAAATTAATAAATAAATGTGGGACTGCAAAGCATGAATCATATTTATGAAATATGGAAGAACAAGAAAACCTGGAAATATTGGACTTTTTCTGACTTTGTTAAACTTGTAGGGGATTCTAAAGCATATGCCCTACTTCATGTCATTAATGTCTTGAAGAACATTAAAGAGAGGTGAATAATAAGCAAAGAAGTAACTAAGTAAAGTCATTTCTGTTTTTAACAGCATTTTAATAAAATATTACATATTGCATGTTATATAGTAAAGCTTTTTCAGTTTTTTTGTGTGCGTAGTAGGGATACTAAACTGTTGTATTTATTTTCTTTATTTCTTTTTTCTTGTTCAGTTTAAAAAAAATGTGGGAATTGCATTATAAAAAGAGGAGAAAGCCTGAATAAAAGAGCATGATACAGGTAAAAGTGATGTGCTCTTTCTTACTTTTACATAGTAAAGACTGGATTAAGGCCCTTGGTTTGATTTAACAAGAAGTTTTAAGTGGAAGAAAGTGGAAAAAAAAACATTGAATGCAAGGGAAAGTTTTCCTTTAGCAAATGGTCACAGTGCAACATGAGAAGGTTGGAGATGAAGGCAGCTGTGTATCTGTTTTTCATGTTTCTGTGGAGACAAGCTGATAAGGGCAATAAAAACAGAATTTTTTTTTTCAGTGGCTAAAAGATAATGTTTTCTACATCTGGGAGAGGAATAAAGTTAGTACAAAACAGACAGCCCTTAGTGTAAGTAGAAGTACAGGCTGTACAATGCATCTTCACATGGGTAATGTTTATTATAGGTCACTTCAGTCCTGTGAGTGTAGCTGTCAGTCTGGGACAATTGTCCTGGTTAGGAGGGTTAAACTTTCTTATTTGACTATGTGTATAGTTTTGTATGTTTGTATTGTTAATAGGGTGTGTGTGTGTGTGTGTTTTAAGGGTTTTTATTAAAACTAGGTCATACAAGATGTGACATAGGCTCAAATGGATATGACAAGAAACAGCTGTATAAAACAGTGTATGCATGTATCACAAACACTGAAATTGGACTTTTTTTAAACTATTATAAATAACAGGTGGGAATAATTTTTTATAATGCAACACTTTCCATATCTTTGAATGTGAATAGTCTTACAGGTATTTAAAAAGAAACAGTAGTTTACTATATTAAAAATTCAGAGTGCAAATAGTATTGCTGCAGGAGACACATTTGGAAAGATGTGAGCATGTGAATTTGATAGAAAGGCTTTCAAGATGGTTATTCAGTGGAATATCTGGAATAAAAGAAAAGGGAAATATTGACATTAATTGCTGGAGGAGCTCCAGTAGTGATAGAAGAGGAAAAATGTAATGATAGGCTTGTAGTAATAAGGGGCTACTGGCAGGGGAGGAGGGCTATGTGGGTATGTATTTATATTCTACCTAAACATGCTACAATTGAGAAAATTCTTGGGGAAATAATCAGCAGGAAATATTACTTGTATGTGGGCACTGGAATTTGATTTGCAACAGTGGGGTTGTATCTGGGGTTCCTAGAAGTAAATGTATAACAAAAGAGGGTAGAGTTTTGAAGAAATTTATGGAAATATTTGGTATGGAGGACGTTAATTCAGTCATAGGAGCTTGGAGAGAATTTAGATATTACTCCCCAAGGTACAAAAATAAGCTAGGCTGGACAGAAAATATATTTAACAGGAACATAATTGAAAGTTTTGATATACATTAAATAACTATTTCAGATCATGTGTCGATAGTAAGTAAAATAAAAATGAGACACTGACACTTCCCCATTTATCTTTTAAACAGGAATTTAAGGAATGGGTATTGGAAGTTATTCGGGAGTTACTATGGAAGATAGAAATTTCGGGTCTGTATCATATGAGCAAATCGCACAAATTGCGAATGCTCATAATATTGAATGTACTGGACCTCAAAATGCTTTTTCTGAGATTGGGGTACAGTGAAGAATGGGATATTTGCCTTTTTCTCACTGTAGTGTGATCTCTGAGTTGGAATATATATTTACCAGGGGTGTAGGGGGCACAGCCCCCCACAACAGTAAGTTTGAGGTCCGGTACGTTTGATATTATGAGCGTTCGCAATTTGTGCGATTTGCTCATTTGATACAGACCCAGAAATTTCTTCAGAAAATGTAGCTAGAGACTGGGATAAAATAAAAGTGGAGTATAAAAATAGGACAAAGAAAAGAAGAGAGATGTTTTAGTACTAACTAATTATTTAGGGGGACTGACAAAAGTCAAAGTATTGCAGAATAGGGGGAATTCCACAGAAGAAAGAAGAGGAGAGTGCTAAAGAGAAAATAAGGGACTACCTCAATAATATGCATGAGTTTAGAAAGATTGCTGTTAAGCAACCATTTTTTTATAGTAACTCCTGAGCACAAAAGCTTGTAGCACAACTGCTTAGGCAACAGAAAGTAGAACGGGTTGTTGCAAACCTTAGGGAGCCAATAACAAAGATAATAACCAGAGATCCTTTAGAGGTATTAAAAATATTTCATAATTTTATGAAAATATTTACAAAGCAGAAAAATGTAGAATTCAAGAAAAAGTACTAAAGGAAATGTTTATGGAAGAATTAAATATGCCAAAGCTAGAGGTAAATGAAGCTTAGTTATTAACAGTTAGGATAGGAAGAGATGAGAGAAAAATGGTGATGCATAACCAATCTGCAGGAATGCTTCCAGGAATCGATGGTATTCCTATGGAAGTTTGGAAGCTAGGATAGAAGAAAGTGATAAAGGTCTTAAAGGTTTTAACAGTATTTTAAACGGAGGACATGCCCCAACATCCTGGAAGAAAGTTGTAGTGGCTGTAATACCTTAAGATGGTAAAGACCCATCAGGTCCAGCTTTCATGTAAACTAATTTCAATTCTAAACCTCCTTCTAGGAGGAGAATATTCACCCTAATCCTGGCCCTACCCTATCACAATGAACATTCTGTTACACATACATCTGTAACTCAACAGCAGCCAGTCCCCAACCCCAGTGATCTGTTTTTTTGCTGTAATAAATGTTAGAAGTACAAGAAATAAAACTGCAGACCTGTATGCCTGGATTACCCAACATACGCCTGATGTTCTCACTGTAAGTGAAACTTTTCTTAAACCCAGCATATAAATGACTCAAAGTTTATACCTCCTGGCTACAATATCATCCGTAATGACCATATAAAGAGGAAAGATGGTGGTATTGCTTTAATATTTCCCAATACCTACCACATTTCCCCTAACAGCAAAATGACACCAAAATTCAGTTTGGTAGAGCTTCTTATTGCTTTCCTCAGAATAAACGATTATAAACAAATATGTATCACTGTCCTTTATATCTCTCCTGGTGACAATACAGCTATACAGGAAGATACCCTATATTGGATATCCTTAACATTTCTGAAAGAAAAAAATATCACTAAGTGATGTGAATATCAGTTGGTTGTACATAAACTCTAACTCTCCTACATCTGTCATGAACTTATATGGTTTCACACAACTAATTAATATCCTCACACATTACAGCAAGACATCAACTTCTGTATTAGACTGGCTCCTGGTGTCAGACCCTAGCAAATAGTCCACCACAGGTACAATGTCAGATTCTCTCACTGATCATCTCCCAATCTATATCACTAGACATCTCACACACCCAGTTAAACAGCATATTTGTAAAACAACATGTAACTTTTCCAAGTTTAACCAAGAAATGTTCATAACTACTCTATTATCTATTAACTGGAACTTCGTAAAAATTCTCCCCTTAGATGATGCTGTAACTGAATTCAGTACAACTTTTCTAAATATCCTTGCACCTCCTAAAAAGAAGAGACTGAAAGCAAACAATGCAATTTGGCTATCCCTAAAGAGTAGAATGCTAATGCAGGATCGACAAAACCATGGAAAGAATGGCAAAAATATGAAACACCTCAATTTTCCTAAACTTGATAATCATACAAAAAGCAAGTAATTGAAGACAAAAAAAAATACTATAATAACTTTCAAAATAATAAACCCAACCCTAAAAAATTTTGGGCATCCATTAAAGAAATCGTACATCCCGTCCAAAAATTCAACCCAAATCCCTCTCCTAATGAATCATCACTTGAAACTGCAAAACAGTTCAACTGCTATTTTATAAATGGTATAGCATCTCTAACCAAGGATTCACCACACCACAAAGCAAAAAATTAAGAAAAACACTTCAGGAACCACAATTTTAGATACTCACAATTTGCTGATGTTTCCTAGTACCTCTGCTTAAAATGCCTTCCAGGGAATAATACACATCAAGGATATCAATCATGTTACACATTTCAATTACATCATAATTGCTGTTAAATACCAATCATTAAATTACTAATCATTGAAAACCCACCAAATAACCAAGACACTCAGTCGCTGTGTTTTTCTGATGGATCAATGTGGTTTTGTGGGGAGGAGGCAAACATTTGCCAACATTAATAGAACAACAATGATCCAGAGGGAAGCAGAATGTAAGAAAATACCACTGTTGTTTTTTGGGTCTTGATGCAGAAAAAGCATCTGGCAGAGTAAACTGGGATTTTGAGTAGGTTAATGGAAGCATTTGCATTCCTGACAAAATATGGTTAATTAGGAGAATACACGAGGGATCAGAGGTGAAAATTTAAGTATGTGTGGGTATTCCTTTTTGATGGGTTCTGTTTCAACAGAGGAACCAGGCAGGGGTGTCTTTCCCCTTTGTTATTTGCATTATATTTACAACCATTGGCAAAATAAATAATGGACTCAAAGTCAAGTATATAATTGGTATGGTAATTAAGAAAAGTTAGCTTTATTTGCAGATGATATTTTTTTGTACCTGATAAAACCAGAAAAGGACATTTAAGTATTGTGGAGCATTCAGAGACAGTTTCATATCTTTTCAGGTTACAAAATTAATGAAGATAAAGCAAAGGCAGTAGCTGTAAACCACGTAACCACACACAAATTGGTTTAGCAGTACCCATATTTATGGGGACAAGATAGAATGAAGTACTTAAGGGTATACGTTAAAAATGCTTCTGGTATGGTAGCTAAGGATAAGTAGGAAGAAACTAAATAAGATATTACAAAAACTGAGAAAATGGAATCTCTGTTTTATGGATAAGATACAAGCAGTGAAAATGTTTAGTCCCTTAAGCTTTGTATACAGGTAGGGCATATTTTTTTTATCACCCAGAGGAGAAACTGTGGACAGCAATTAACAAAGAGTTAAAAGACTTTATTTGGGAAGGGAAGAGGGCAAGGGTCAAGCGGGATAAGTTGATCCATCAAAGAGAACAAGGTGGTTTGGGATTAGCTCATTTTCAGTGGCATTTCAGAGTTCCACAGTTAAGGCTGCTATACATACCACAAGCAGAACGCTATAATTTAAAGTGGGAATAGATTATGATGGATTGGGGGGGAAGGTCAAGAAATAAGAAGAGCCTGGGTTTTGGATGCAGCTCCTTAAGGGGAATGAAAGTGCAGAATATTATATTTATAAAATAGCAGAAAGTATTCTAAGAGCTAAGCGAATATGAGAATGGTGAAATATTCTGACAGTAAGGATGACTGCAGGTTAGGGGTACAGTGAATAGGCAAGAGGAGACTAGAATTTACTGCAGAAAACTGGCAAAGGAACTACGGTATCAAGAGGAGATAATTAGGGAGGGAAAGGTAATAGTGGGAACAGGCCAGAAATTCATTTGGACTGCAGGCTAAAGATCACAGTATAGGCAAAGAGAAGGAAATAGGGGGGGACCCTAAGTGAAAGACTAGCATCGGTAGACTTTTTAGTAGAATCTAGAACAGAAGCTGCTTTTAAAAGGGGGATAATTAGGGCATATAAAATATTGCCTGATAACTGTAGAAATCAATAAAGGATTCGGAAGAGTGATTGGATTAGCAGTTCACAAAGAAACAATAAGAAGATATGTGTATGGCTCTTAAATGTACAGAGTCTAGAAGATTTAGGATCTTTGCTTGGAACGCTGCATAGGTATTTTTATACCCCAAGAAGATTCCAGAGAATTTTTCCTTGGGTAGATTGCAAATTTTGGAGGTGTGATGAGGAAGACAGAGGTAACTGAGAACATATTTTTGGAAATGTAATGAGCTGGTGTACTTTAAAAATTCCCTGCAGACTAATATGTCAAATACTGGTTGAGCAAATTGGAGTAACTAAGGAAATATTTTTTTGAGCTGTTGCATAAAATCGGAATTGCCTAGATATAAGATCTTTGCTGAATGTGATTCTGGTGGCTGCCAAAAAAGCAATTATTAGAAAATGCAAATCAAAGTTTAAACCAACCATACTAGAAGTAGTGAATATAGTAAGAGAGATAAAAGAACTGGAAGTGGAATCTTTAGAAAGGGTAGGAGCAAATTACATGGAAAAAATAGGAATTGTGGGAACAATACATACAGAATAATGTTTTGGAGGAATGAGGTTTAACAAAAGGCAGGAATTAGTTTGACTGACATGACTATATAATGATTATATAGGCTATGACAAAATAGAAATAAAACAAACTCACAACCAGATAAAAAAATGAATGAATTCCAGTGGAAGCAATAAATCCAAACACAGGACCGTAACTGAGTTAATAATTAAACACTTTCACTCACTTTAATCAACATGAGCTTCTTCAGAACAAACAGTTTTCCAGTTCAAAATGCATTTATAAACTGTTGTCAATTAAATCACATGACATTCTTAAAGAAATCTAACCACTTATAAAAATGAAAAATAAAATAATCAATTTAAATACAATAATCTAATATGATATATTATAATACATGCAGTATTAAGTAATAAAATAAGACCCTTATTGTACACTAAAATAATAGGTAGTCAAAGTAATGAACTACCTATTTCTAGAAATTGTTAAGAAACATTTAATGTTAATAGTGCCATTGAGGCCTGGAGTTTCATCAGCAACCAAAACTATTTGCCACAAACTTTCTTTACGTTCTAAGAAAGTCCTATAGTCACCTGTAAAAGGATCAGAATTAACCCTTTCTAATACAAAGAAAGAAAATTTCTTGAAGAGTAAACATTCTGTTGCATGCACTGCCAAAGCATTAGTTCTATCCTTTTTTCTAATGGCTAAAACATGCTCATATATTCTTTTATGTAAAGCTCTAATAGTTTTTCCAACATAAAATGTGTCAAATATATCACAGGTAGCACAGTATACAACATTGGTGGTGTTACAGGTGTAATTAATCCTTAGCCCAGAACCTTCTCCCTATGTGTTTGAATTCTATACTGGACACATTACTCATAAATCTACACTGTTTACATTTTACACAGGAAAAACTACCAGCAAGCCTAGATGTAGAATTCACAGCCAAATTTTATGTTGGAAAAACTATTAGAGCTTTACATAAAAGAATATATGAGCATGTTTTATGAAAGTGCTTAATTATTAACTCAGTTACGGTCCTGTGTTTGGATTTATTGCTTCCACTGGTGTTCGTTCATTTTTATCTGGTTTTGAGTTTATTTCTATTTTGTCTTGGTGTTTTTGTGAGTGGCATCATGCTTGGAGGTGATTCAATATAGGATAGCAACCTTAATTTGACTATACACTCCACCCCAGGAGATTTGGGTGGATTATCAGACCAGCTTACTACTATCATCACGGGTGCTATCTGAAGGTTTCTCTAGGCTATCGGGCCTTTCTAATTATCATGGTAACTGTAATCATGGTAGTGAAAGACGTGAAGTATGAGGAGAGGGCGGTCCTGGCTCTGATGCGCATGCTCAGAACAGTGGAACACAGTCGTTTTCTGATACTAGAGGCAATGGAGTTTCCTCGGCTGTTTTGAATCTGAACAGTGAAGATTTTGTCAGCAACTTATTTTCCACAGACCTGAATCCTTTTTCTGATTTCAAGAACAGTGTCGGTTCAGCACAAGTAAGTGACACTACAGCCGACAATAATGTCCGAGATTTTGAGACATGCAAGGACAATATTTTTAAATTAGAGAGATTAGCTATTAAAATAGCGTCTTTGCAGTTAGAAATCTTATACTTTGAAGAGAACATTAAACGTTGTTGTGTACCACAAAGTTTAAGGGTTTTTAGATTCCCTAACTGTCAACTATGGCGATCCCCTGTATAAAGAATTAGTTGTATTATTCAACACTACAGGTGTTTCGCTTATGAAAGCTCTGGTGGTGCAGTACAAAAATGACATTGTCTCTATGAGAAGTGATTTAGAGACTTTAGACAAAGATATTAAAATGTCACCGAGCTTTCCTTCTTTCAACAATTTGTATTGTGGTATTGCTGCTAAAGTTGACCGGCACAAGGCTTGTTATAGTCAGGAAGCGAGGTAAATTGTCAAGAGATTTAAATTCCTACTCAAATGGCTCAGCATATCCACTTAACTCTACCAATTTTAGCCGTGGTAGGAAACAGTTCTTTTCTGCAGTGACTAAAGGGACTGTTAACAATAATGCCAATAATGACAATTTGACTGTGGGGCCTGATATTTCTGGTGGCTCTGGTGCCACTGACAATGTCAATGGTAATGGTCAAACTAGCCAAAATTCAAACAACTTGGGTGGTGCCAGTGGTACTGGTCCTTTTTTGGTGGACTCCACGGGCAACAAAAAGACTCCAAAATGGTCACAACAGGCAGAGAACAAGAACAAGGGAAAGGTCGGAAAAAGAACTGACTTTTGGCATTGAAATTTTGAATCTTACTGGTGATGAACTTAACCAAGATACTGTTTCAGTGTTAAAACGTGTTTTTTCTTTTATACCTTCGAATACTGTGAATATCCCTAGATTGATAGTTGACTTTAGGTCATATTTAAGGAAATGAAATCTGAAATTTATTTTTGATGATCTTCCTGAAGTCAGGAGTGAAGTGACAGTTTGCAAGAAAAATAGCACTTACAATCCTCCTCTAAATTCTACCATTAAAGTTTTTGGCAATCTTTGTGAAAGACAGTTTAGAACTTTGAGTGTAGGACCTTATGTTTCTAACTTGCCAGAAGGAAAAAGAAAGGCCCTGTTTGATTTGAATAAGAATAAAGAAGTTAGAGTTATGAAAGCTGACAAGGGAGGGGGGGGTCAGTAGTAGTCATGAAGACTACAGTATATGAATCTGCTATGTTAACCTTACTTCATTATGACAAATGTTACAAAGAAGTTACTAGTGAATTTATTCTTAACTGTTTTCAAAGGGTAGATACGATGCTATTTGATTTATTTTGTGAGATTAGCATAAATTTTAACACATACAGGTTCTTACAGGTTGAATACCCCAAAAAGGCAGTTTTGTTCGGTATTCCCAAGGTACATAAGGACTGTGTTAGCCCTCCTTTTAGACCTATAGTGTCAGCAGCTCATTCTAAAACTGAGCCTATTTCCATTTGGCTAGATAATATACTTAACCCACTGGTTCAGAATTCAAAGTTTTATCTGCGTGATTCTTGGCATTTATTAGAATTATTAAGTGAAATTAAAGTTTCTGAAGCTTTTTTCTTTGCCAGTTTAGATGTCACTTCTCTTTACACAAGTATAAACCAGGAGGCAGGTTTACAATACCTGAGAGAATATTTGATACAATATACATCTCTTTGAACAACACAGTTAACACTGTTTGCACCCTTATGGAGTTGGTTCTCACCAATTATTTTTTCAAATTTGGTAGTAGTTTCTTTCAGCAGATATCAGGTGTTGCCATGGGGTCCAGAGTAGCTCCATCTTTTGCTAATATTGTCATGGCCCACTGGGAGTTAAGATTTCTTTATGTTTTGCCTTTTTTAGACAATACTTTGTTCTATAGGCATTACATAGATGATTTGGTCTTTCTCTGGAAGGGTGATTACAGTAGCTTTCTCCTTTGTGGAGCATCTGAATTGTAGTACCACTCTTAAATTCACAGTTGGAGGTTTTGGTGAGTCTGTAGATTTTTTAGATCTTCATTTAACTTTTGAAACTGTATCAATGAATTTCAAGAGTCAAATATTTAGGAAGGCCACCTTTGTTAGCCAGTATCTGCACAAGGAAAGCTTACATCCTGTCCATATGAAGGGTGGAGTGGTAAAAGGTCAATTCATACACCTCAGTAGGTTGACAAATGAACATTGTTTTTTCTACATGAGGTAGACAAATTGGCAATTCTTTCGAGAGAGTGGCTACAATTTAGTTTGGCTTAAGAAGATCATTCAGGAAGTATTAGCTCTTAGAAACACTTCTGCTTGTCCCATTTTGAGCATTAGGGACATCCTTAGGGAAGTGGCCCCAAGTGTTCAGTGTAAAGACCCTTTTGGTTTTTCTTTAGCTTTTCCCATACCAATATGTAATGACATGGTCTACATTAAGAGAATTTCACTGGATCATTAGAAGGTTATTATGGGAAATACCGAACTCACAAAAATTTTGGGTATAAGACATTTTTCTTACAGGAAGACTACCAGTATTAAGCATATTTTGGAAAACAATAAGATGATGGCTGTGAATTCTACATCTAGGTTTGCTGGTAGTTTTTCCTGGTCCAGTATAGAATTCAAACACATAGGGAGAAGGTTCTGGGCTAAGGATTATTACACCTGTAACACCACCAATGTTGTATACTGTGCTACCTGTGATACATGTGACAAATTTTATGTTGGAAAAACTATTAGAGCTTTACATAAAAGAATATATGAGCATGTTTTAGCCATTAGATAAAAGGATAGAACTAATGCTTTGGCAGTGCATGCAACAAAATGTTTACTCTTCAAGAAATTTTCTTTCTTTGTATTAGAAAGGGTTAATTCTGATCCTTTTACAGGTGACGTTATGACTTTCTTAGAATGTAAAGAAAGTTTGTGGCAAATAGTTTTGGTTGCTGATGAAACTCCAGGCCTCAGTGGCACTGTTAACATTAAATGTTTCTTAACAATAGCTAGAAATAGATAGTTCATTAATTTGACTTCCTATCATTTTAGTGTACAATAATAAGTGTCTTATTTTATTACTTAATACTGTATGTATAATACATCATATTAGATTATTGTATTTAAATTGGTTATTTTATTTATTTTTCATTTTTATAAGTGGTTAGATTTCTTTAAGAATGTCGTGATTTAATTGACAACAGTTTATAAATGCATTTTGAACTGGAAAACTGTTTGTTCTGAAGAAGCTCATGTTGATTAAAGTGAGTGAAAGGACTTGATTATTAACTCAGTTATGGTCCTGTGTTTGGATTTATTGCTTCCACTAGTGTTCATTCATTTTTTTATCTGATTATATAGGCTATATAATGATTGCAACTGAACATATGTTAGTATGGTTTTGTATTTATATAACTGTATGATTGCCTTGCCTCTGTCATAAGTGATAAACAAGAAACATTTGTTGAATTATCTTTCTCAGTGCAAACATCAGGTCAGTTGAGCTGCATTTTGATCTGAATCCGAACGGCTAATCTCCCATATTACTTTCTACTACTCATCATATTTTCTTATCAACCATCCTCTCCAGAACTTTCATGCAAGAGTTTCATAACTCTGTACTGTTCACAGTTGTGAATATCCACTTTGCTCTTGTACACTGGCACTAGTAAGCATATTCTCCAGCCATTTGCGATATCCCTTTCTCCTTGTACTATGATTTCCATCAGGAGCCATTTCTCCCTTATATCGCCCAACATCTTGGTTATATCTACTGAGACCTTCTTTGAGTCTACTGCTTTCTCTGACTTCATTTTCCGTAGTACTGTTTCAGCTTCTGTGGGAGACGACTCCTCTTCTTTCACTATAGGCTGTGTCTTGGGCAGTACAGCTTCTGTGGGGTTTTCTTCATACAGAAGCTACTGAAGTATTCCTTCCATCTGCCTTTGATGTCCTGGTGATTGGTGAGCAGGATGTTGCTGGTATCTTTTATAAAGGGTGTTTATCTGCTTTATATTTCTGTGTTTGCTTTGCAATTTGACAGTTTCTGTTAACATTTACTGAGTCAATTTCCAGAAGCTGGTAGAGTGCCTCTGATGCATTGTTCTATGCTATTGTAACTCCTCCCTTTGTTAGCCAACCAGTATTCTTCTTAGTCATAGCTCTTAACCTTCTATGTCCAAAATGAGGAGCACTAGCCCTCATAATGTGGAACAGTTGGGCAAAATGTGGAACACATACTAATGGCTTACTAACAACTTCAACTAGGAAGGTCATAGGATGGTTAAAATATGCTGGCTTTACTTATAAAGATCTTTTAATGAATTAATATGATTCATTTCTATTTACAATGGATTTCACTTCAATGCGTAACTTTGAGGAACTCAAACTTTTTAAGACCCCAAATGAGGTACTTTCCTCGTAATGAGGTACACTTAAGAGGTATGTTCTTAGCCTACTATGTCTTTTCTAGCTCATTTTTTTTGCTGCACTCCTTTCTATTTATGACTTCCTGGACTTCTGCAGTCTACTACCAGCTTTACTTATGTACTTTATTTACACACCTGTCCGTGTATCTTTTCTATAGTCCTCTCACATATTTTGAGGTGCTGCCATTCTTCTTCTTCAACTACACCCAGTTCCTCCTCTTTCCTGGGGTGCTGTTGTCCTAAGTAATTCCTTGAATGGTCAAGTTCTCTCCAGTCAATTTTCAGATCTTCAGCCTAGTCTCTGTTGACCTTGGAGCTTTCTCTGACCTCTGCTCCTGTATGTCATCTTGTGACTTTCTTCCTGAGACCATGTGTTAGTCACCAGTAAGCCATTTGAAAGGTGGAAGTCTAGAATGGCCTCTCCTTCATTGTTGTTGCCCTACCCATGTGGACCCATGTAGTCCTTGTATCCTTTTCTGTCTGTCCTGATCTGTGCATTGAGGTCCTCCATTATTAGCACAAATTCATGTTGTCCAGCTTTATTTAGTAGGTCCTACAACTGCTGTCTAAGTTCACTCTTTTCCCTCACTATCGCAACCTTGCTGTGGTGTATAGGCTGAGATTATGACTACTGTCTTGTCCTTACACTGGAGTCTTATTTTGATGACATCACTGTGTTCTGAAGCCTCTCAATCACCCCAGTTCACACATGATTTCTAGTCTGTACTTCTCTTGTGTAGTAAGCTCTGGATTTCAAGCCAAGTGGCTTTGCTGCACTTCCCGTCTATCTTCTGGACTTGGATACATGATATCCAGCCTCTTCCTTACTGTCATGTCATCCACTTCTAAGCTGCATCCTGTCAGTTAACCTACATTAAGTGTAGCAATTCTTGGTTCATGTTTGGCAGGATGACTGGTCATGCTTTTGCTCAACAGAGCTATCTCGGGTAACCCTAACTGAGCAACTGGATACCAGAAAGCCAATAGCTTATTGACCTAGGACTTCTGGGTTTTGGGGGGCACATACACCTCTCCAACCATTAGCATGGGTTGCTGGCATTGGTCGGAATAGGCCATGTCCTCAACCAGTTATCACCAGTATTAGTCACCATGACCGAATCACCTAGAGCCATATTTTTTCACCATCAAGTGGCTAGCCCTGACAAGGTGCCCAGTCTGTGATCCATGTTCTTCTATCTTGAGGATACTGCAAATCACATTTTCTTCCCAAAACAGTTGCTCTATACAACTCTTTCCCCTATATGTAACATCTAGAGTCTCTGCTGCTGCCCACAACTCCTTTCTTGCGTGAGGTTGAAACACTCAACATTTGCTTAGGAGGTAGGAGAAACCACAGAGAGGTACAGGAAGAAAATGCAAATGCCTTAACATAATTATCAGGAAGTCAAGAGTGAACCTTGTACTTTATGCATGGGTGGTGAAGACCTTAACCATTATTCTAAATGGTCCTATTGTCATGAGTTCCCTCAGGATCCATTCCTGTTCCTAATGTACCCAGCATGTTGATAATACCTGCTATGATCTCATCTGAGATGACTACTGTCTCTGATTTTTATTTTCCTTTAGTGCACTTTGTACTACTTTTAAGTTGGGTTCTTCTTTCATCCTAGTTTACATATTTGGCAATAAAACTTCTGTTGTGTTTGCTTCTTTCAAAAGCTTCCAGAACTACTCCTTCCATCTGCCCTTGGTGAGCAGATTGTAGCTGGAGTATCTTTATGACTGGTATGTGTGGACTATAATCTCTTGTTTTTCTTTCTGCCATTGCTTTGCAAGCTTAGTTTGTATCATTTGCTGTGTTACTTTCCAGATGCTGGTACTGTTGCTTGGATAGCTTAATGTTCATAATTTTGATCATTGCTGCAAATAGCCTAAGCTATTTGGGTTATATCCTCCCTAAGGATATAACAAGCCAGCCAGCATGTAAAGCTTCAGGGCACCTTGCATGCACCCAGACCATTAGGCAGTTTGAGTTGAGCTGTTTAAAAGTCAGGTTTTGGTGGCCAAGCACATCAGAGCTTTTCTGCCACAGAAAAGAGAACGCTGCTCTGTGGGTTTTCGGGTATCAATGGTCGGCTTGTGCTATTCCATTGCTGGGCAGCTAAATTCCCTTTATAGAAAAATACTTCCACATTTAATAATTGTTTAATATTGCTTTCCTGGTAAGTTGAGCTGTTTTTAACTGGTAGTTTGTGTTTTTACAACCGTTGTAAAACTTAACTCTACTTTTAAAAGAGAGCACAATTTTCCTATCAGTTTAAAAGGTGTTAAACATTCTAAAATCAGTTATTCTGTGGAGAAACTGTGTTTATTTTACTTTTCAGGACTGGCAAAGCCCTTTTTACTGGGGAAAGATGACTTTTTTGGGGACATTGAAGTTTTATTGGCTTGTGCTGCTTAGTTCCACCAGGAAGGAGCATAAATTTTGGCTTAATCATGGACATACAACCTAATGATGCAGGTAATAAAAATGAGAAAGACTGTTACTTTTACTTTTAAAAAGAGGAATTGAAGGGGATGTGTAATGGAAATGATTTGAAGGTTATTAGAGAGAGAGAGAGAGAGAGACAGAAATTTATTCAGATGGGATAGCTATTGAGTGGGATAAAAAAGAAAATGGAGTTTAAAAACATAGTATAAAATAAGAGAGAAAGCTGCAGGAAAGAAATGATAGGAATAACTTGGACAGGATATCAAAAGTGGAAGCACTGCAGAAGGAGAATCCTGCACAAAGAGAGGAGGAGCAAGTGCACAGTGATAAAAGGACAATAAGGCAGCATCTGGACAATATGTATTAATGTACAAAGTTTGCTGTTAAGCAAATCTTTCTGATAACTCTACAGCACAGCGTTTAGCATAACAACTTGGGCAACAGAAAGAAGAGCAGGTTGTCGCCAGACTTAGAAATCCTTTGATAAGAAGAATAACCACAGATCTTGTACAGGCTGTTGTGTCTGATATTTCAGAGTTTTTATTAAATTTGTGTAATGTAGAGGAATAGGAAAACTAAGACTTGACAAAAATAAAATATTTATGGAAGACGCCTTTAATTTCTCTAAACTGACCAATGTTTCTCTAAATATTAAATTACTGTCATATAAGTTGCATCTATTTTTAACCAATTAAATAATTATACCAAATTAGAAAAAAAAACAAAACTAGGAGCATACTACACCCCCGCACACATACACAATGTCAGCACTGGAGGATTTATTTGTCTGTAGCTTCCCTGATAGTTGGCCTGTTGCTCCTAAGAAGGCATAGGATCACAGTAGGTTACTAGGCTATTGGCCCTGAGGCCCTTATAAGTCTAGCCAAGGGTTTAGCCATGTTTAGACAAGTCAGCACCCAGAGCCCATGTCCAGCAGGACACAGGTGGAATCCCAGGAGTGTATTTTCTATTTCCCATCCAGTTATTATCCAGGGATAAAGCGGTACTCTGCTTGATGTGGAGAGGGAGTCTATTTCAGAGATGGGGGAGTCTCTGGGACACAAATCTATCTTGCCAACAAGTCCTATTGATATCACAGACCAGGTTGAGGTCATGCGTACAGGTTGATCGAGTGGAGCTTGACTTGAGGATATGCAGCAGTCCCATCAAGGCAGGGTCTGAGATTGTTTTGTATGCCAGACAGAGGTCACCTCTGAGGAGTTTGTATGAAACTGAGTAGAGGGACAGGGCTTTTAGCCTATCTGTGTAGGGTAGGTGTTTGAGGCCCTGTATTCTCCTGGTGAGGAACCTCTATGGTCTTTCCTGCTGCTCCATGTTCTTTGCAAGGTACATGCTGAAGGGGGAGTTGTACTTAATAATTGACCTGATAAGGGAAGAATACAGGGTACTTATGACCTCTTTGTCCCTGGATGAGATACCCTTACTTATGAGGTGGGCCGTGTAGAAAGCTTTCCGTACAATGGAAGCAACATAGTGGTCAAAAATCAGGTTGCTATCAACTTGGGTGCCCAAATCCCTCACTACTGATTCTGTACTTGGGATGTTGTTATTAAAGTAATAATATGTGGGGACATCACTCTCCCCAAAGGGGATGATGATGCTTTTTTTGGCATTCAGCTTGAGGTCATGATTCTGGCACCAGTCATTTGTTTGGGTGAGATCCTCTTGGAGGACGTCCACATCACTTGGGGAATTGATGACTGCTCCCAGCTTGCAGTCATCTGCAAACTGGGTCAGTCATAGCCCACTGGTTTTGGCCTGCACCTCAGAGAAGTCTGTCCCGAATAACAGAGGCCCCAAGACCGATCCCTGGGGTATGCCGCTCGTTATGGGTCTACTGCTTGAGGTGGCTTCCCCTATTTTGATTAGCTGGGTTCTGTCAGTGAGCCAGTTTGCTACCCATCTGGTAACACATGGATTGATGCCTATTTAAGAGAGTTTATCTACTATGGGTGAGTGGGCAATAGTGTCGAAGGCTTTGGCCAGGTCAAGGTAGGTGGTGTGCACCATCTTCCCCTCATCCACTGCTTTGCTGACTTGTCTCAAATAAGTAGACCAGATTTAACAGACATGATCTCCCCTTGACAAAGCCAAACTGTGTGAGGTTGAGTGTTTGGAGGTTGCCACTGTCCCTGTTAAAGAATTCCATGATAATCCTTTCCATGGCTTTGCAGATCAGGATAGTTAGGCTGATGGGTCTATAACCTTTGTGTAAAGGGATGACAGTAGCTGTCCTCCACTCGGCTGGGACAAAGCCGGTACTCAGGCTTTGGTTGAATAGGGTGTCTGATGGTGCTGCAAGTTCATGCCTGAGTTCATGTGAATGCAGCCTTGGATGTTATCGGGTTCCATGGAGGCTGTATGTTCCCTAGAGATAAGGATTGGGGGGCAGGTACTGGAGATGTTCTGATTTACTGATGGGAGGACCAGAGGGGGAGAAGTTTTCTCTGAGTCTGCCAGCCAGTAGATTGGCTATATCTACAGCATTTGTGTACGTGGTGTCCTTGACCACCAGTTCTGAACAGATCCAGGTGCTTCCTTTGAGATTGCGGACATATATGAAGAAGGCCTTATGATTGTCTTTAGTAGATGTGGCTAATTTGGACTCGAAGTGGGCTTCAGAGGATTTCACTAGGGCTCTTATTTGCTTGTTCAGGCTAAGGAGAGATTGCTTCCAGTTGGGCACCTGCTACTTCTTGGTCCTGGACAGCAGTTTTTTCCTTTTGTTATATAATTTGTTTATTGCAGATGTCCACCAGACAGGTTTACTCTTCCTTGTGGAGGATGATTTTGTCCTGTCAGGTATTCCTGATTCCATGCATCTATATAAATGCTCGTATAGTACTTTGGTGTAGATTTGGACATTGGTGCCAGTTTCTGCAGTGGGGGAGGGGGCTGTGAAACTGTTTATACCATCCCTCAGGAGGTTGTAATCGGCTTTGGAGAAGTTTTTTTTGTTTGACCCTAGCTGGGGGGGTCAGGGGAGATAGTGACTTTGAAAGTGACTGCTTTATGGTTGGATATTACCAGTTGGGAGGATGATACTGTAGGGGTGCTGCAGTGGTTACTCATGTTGGTTAATACCAAGTCCACAATATTATCAGCTCTTGTGGCGGTATGAACTAGCTGTTCCAAGGCATTTGCATTGATAAAATCGAGGGATATCTCAGGGCGTTTGTGTTCTGGCATGAGTAGTTTTTCCAGTCTATGGTTGGATAATTAAAGTCACCCAGGTAAAGGGTTGAATCTTGATAGATTTGAAGAGGTTCAGATAGGTGGAGTGGGCATCTTGAGTCACATTTGGGGGAATGTAGCTAGCTATAGTTTCAAATGGGGTCATGTCAACAGTTAACTGCACCTGGAGTGTCTCCTGTGCGTCATACTGTTTGACCAGCCTGGAGGTGTGTGTCTTTAATATATATTGAAACTTCAACTCCTTTGGCTTTGCTGCCCCCATTTTGGGGTCTGAATGTATGATAGGATGAGTAACCAAGTAAGGCTGGGGTGCTCCCCACAGCTTTGAACCAGGTTTCTGTGACTGCACAAATATCAGCATCTTTCAGGGGTTAAGAATGCTTGCAATGAGTGTAGTTTCATGTTCAGACTCCTAGTGTTTAGCAGCATGACCTTTAATTTGCGTTTTTTTCAGAATTGTATGTTGGTAGTATTGACCTCATGACTTTTCCTAAAAATGGCACTATGGGGGAGGCAAGGGCCTTTGTCAGAAGCCTGAAGCCCAGGTGCGACAGATGCAGGCCATCTCGAGCAAAGCATTGCACATATTGTATAAGGTTCCTCATTCTTTCTAGTCTTTATGCACTAATCACAGACTTAATCCAGCAGCTATAGCTTTAGTTAATTTAACTGCTGTTAAACATTTTGGTTAATTTCAATTCTTCCCTTTCAGACAAGGATGGTAAAATAATAAGTATGGGGGAAAAATGTGTGCTTCTACAACTTTGAATTTCAAAATTTTGAATAGTTATGCTCATATGTTAAAAATGTAGTTTGACTAATTGTGAAAGTATGAGGAATGTTTAATCTGCAGTTCCTTCTTGACAGGAGAAATTGGCTTTTTGAGTTTTATTTTTTTCCACTTCACAGGTAACTACTCATTGTATAAAGTGTGTTTGTGATTCTGCAGATATTTTTAGGGCTGTGGCCACTGGTACTGTGTTGAGGAGGTTCACTTGGCTGCGTTCTCTAAACCTCCCAGAAGATGTAAAAAAATAAGATTTTAAATTCTCTTTTGGATAGAGAGTTTTTGGACCCTTGACTGCAAAGGTTATCAAAATGTGATGTGAGGGGTGATATGATTCAGAGAATCTCTGATTTTTCAGCTCTTTTCTAAATTTTCCAATTGATTCTTTAAGCTCCTTCCATCCAGCTTTGGCAAGAAACAAAATAAACAGCCTCAGCAAAATGCTGGCAAGCAGATTTTTAAAAAGCAGTGTCAAGGAGGTTCCAAAAAGAAAGCAGAAACCCCCTAAAACAAAGGACAGTCAAAGTCAGAATGACTGCATCAGAGGACCATGTCTCCCTCTGCTCCACTACACACCCTGGCAGCCCCTTATCACTGCTAGAAAGTCTGAATCTCCATTTCTCTTTGGCAACAGATAGTTCCAGACAAATGTGTTCTGAAGATCATTCATCAAGGTCACAGATGGCAGTGGGAAGAAGTTCCTCCCTTCCAGGGAGTTATTCCTCCCCCACCAGATCAAACTTCTCTTTTTCCTTTTGTCCTACAACACATGTTATATAAGGGAGATAGTTCCTTCTTCCCAGTTTGGGGAAGGTTTTTATTCAAAGATGTTTTTGGTGCCAAAGAAAGAAAATGCCTGAAGACTACTTCTGGTTCTTTCTTTCTTCAACCTGTGTGATGGTGCCCAAGTTCAAAATGCTGTCACTTCACAATCCATTACCTTTTTCCTCAGTCATGTTTCTTGGTAACGCTAGATTTAAAAGATGCCTATCACATACCTGTTCATCCAGAATTCAGGCATTTCTTAAGGTTTTGTTTGTCTGGATCACATTATCAGTTCCCTGCCTTACCCTTTGTGAGAAATTTTGGTGCAGTGGATAGTCCAAGCTGTCTAGCTCCAGTTATATCTCATTGCAGACTACAGGGTATCCACTTTTTTTCCATACTATGAGGACTTGCTTATCTCTCTTTTGTGACTGGTGTTTTACACAAGCTAGAGTTACAAAAGAGCATTTAGAAGTGTCACACAGGACTGCGTTCCTGTAGTGTCAGCTGGACACATCAGTTCAAATTGCTTTTATAGGTTCATAGGTAAGTACTAGGCTAGCTGACCTAGCAGGCCATTATAAGCCTATTCAGTTTCCCTCTCTGTGCATGAAATATCTTAGCCCACTTGGTTATAGATTGGTCTTATGCATCCTGTGGTCAAAAATTATATATTACCCCTAATAAGAATAACTGTGATCATGACATAGATAATTTGGGTTCCTACTGAATTGTGGACAGCTTAGGTTGTCGAATGCTTAATCATCGACACCTAAGCATTGAAAGTTCACAATAGTGAACGGCCACATCATCAAATTCTTTCCTCGGGAAAGAATTTACGTGGCCGTTATCGGGATTTACACTTCCCCAATGTAGAGTGATCTCGGAGTTGGTATATTTAGTTAGGGGGGTGTGGAGGATGCAGCCCCCCACATCGAGGGGGTGAAGCCCCCCCACTATATTTGGGTGTGTTTGTTTATTTTGTTTATGGACGGTCACCCAAAATCTTTCCCGAGAAAAGAAGTCGATGATGTGGCTGTTCGTATTGTTAGGTGTCGATGTTTTGACAACCTAAGCTGTCAGTGTTATGATATAGATGAGAGAATTTGAGGGGACCCATGCATAGGATAAACCATTCAGGAGCTGCCGCAGTCTATCGATTAGTACAGAGGTAGTCGTGGGGTAAATTTTCTGTTTGCCACCCATAGAGCTAAGTTACACTTGAAAATGGATGAGGACGAACTTTTTTTTATGTTGCTGTGGAGTCTGTTCCACTGCAGTGGTATCCTCTGTGAGGTATACCTGTCTCTCAAAAAAAAAAAAAAAAAAAATAATACATCTATAGCTAAATCTATTTCTAAAGTTTCCAATCAGACTTTCATCATTCTGACAGAGTACCTCAGGATTTTCAGTTTCCTGACATTTATGATTCTCATGACGCCCTAGCAAGACTCCACACAAGAAAGATACAATGATATTGAAGTCTCTCTGGTCCCAGTGCCAACACCTGTTATTTCAAATTCCAGTTCTGGAATTTGTGAGAAGAGAAATGAACTGATGGAGATATCAAATGTTCCTAAATCCAGGTCTCCCCTTCTCCCCTCCTGCTACAAAGCAGTCAGTCACTATAAAAGAGATGCTTGCTCTTATCAAGGTGCTCAACTTTGAATCACTTTTGGTCCCTGAGATCCCTCTCTAAGCTGTTACAGAAAATGCTGTGATGATGTGTTACATCAACAAGTAGTGAGGAACCAGGTCTTACTCCCCATGTAGACTAGCAGTGTTAGCTTTGTATATAGCTTTACAGTGCAGTCTTACTTTACAAGCAACTTTCATTCTGTCAGAAAACTGTGTGGCAGATGAGCTGAGCATGATGAAGGCAGACACCCATGAATGGAAACTTGGTCAGGGAGTCTTCTTTGATGAAATTGTGAGGAGTTCCTCCAGTACACCTTGTTGCCTCCCCCCTGAGCAATCAGCTGGCAAAATTCTGCTCCTGGACACCATGCAAGAAGACCTGGAAGACCGTTTACTTTTCTTTTCCTTGGGCAGATATATTCTTGTTGCTTTTCCACCTTCTCCACTAATATGCAGGGAATTTCTGATGATTCCGAAGGAATCCTCCCAAACCATTTTGATAACTCCATGCTGGCCTCGGCAACAGTGGTTCTCCTTATTTTTGGAATTGGCCAGTGGCAATTACTGCAAGCTACTTCAGAAAATGGATCTACATGCACAAGAACAGGGATGTTTGATACATCCCAGCTGTACACAACTTCCGCTGAATTGCCTGGTTGATAGAAAGCAGTTGCATAAAAGGTATTAAGACTGAGGATGTTCAGCAGGTATTAATGAAGGCAAGAAAGCCTGGTACTAGAAAATCATGAGTAAGTAACTGGAAAAAGTTTTCTAGTTGGTGCCAACAACATAATCAGCATCCTATCAGGGCTTGTGTTTCTCTGGTTTTACAGTATTTGTGAGAGTAACTATCTTTCTCCATTTTCAAAGTTTGTTTGTCAACCAATGTTAAGTTGTCTATCTCGCCTTCATTCTTGCTGGATGGGTTCGGAGCCGACCTCGGCTCCGACTCGGCCACTCTAAAAGCTCGAGAGTTGGTTCCACCGGCTCGAGGCTCCCCTTATATCCCACAATGCTAGGCGAGAGTTACCTCAGATCTCGTTTGCCGCTACAGCTTCGAGGTTGGTTTTTTCTACCGGTTCTTGGTGAGTACTATTTCTTGTTGAAATTAGTCTTTAAAAAACCCTTTAATTTAATATATTTACTTAGTTTAGTGTAGTTTAGGAAACTTTTTATTCCCTTCCAAAAAATTTCTGTTTTTTTCCCTCAAGAACCTTAGGTTCTTCCCTTGGGCCTATAGGCCTTTCCTTCCCTAGTGGAGTGTGTGTGCATTATTTTATTTTAAAATTCTAGTACTGCTTTTATTATAATTTAACTTGACAGGGTGTAACTAGTGTGTTTGTGTGTGTTTGTGTACACCTGTTCAAGTAAAATGTCTAAAGAAGCAAAGGTCTCGATTCAAGAAGTGTGATGCGTGCTGCCAGAAAATGTCTCTGACAGACGCTCACACTTCTTGTGTCTATTGTCTGGGGCCTTTGCACCTGCAGGACTCCTGTGCTGTGCCATGGGTTCAGCCCCACGGTCCTGCACGAAAGAAAGAATAAATTGATTCTCAGAGGCTTACTCAAGCCAGAGGATTCCCTGTCTGTTTCAACAGGGAAGCCCTCTAAGGCATCTAGGTCTCGGCTCCGCAACTGAGCCGAGACCTAAGGTTTCTCAACCTTGCCTTCATCGGCTCCGCTGGAGCCGATAAGTCTCAGTCCACAGTTTCTGTGGCTCCTCGCCCGCCGGAGCCGAGGTAGTAGTTCCGTGTCGGCTCGACCAGACCTTCGGAGCCGACAACTAGGAAGAGGTCCAGGTCACCATCTCTTGGCTCCGTTCATTCGGCTCCAGGATCTCCCTGCTGTCTGAACGGAGCCAAAGATCTCACTCCTCTAGGTCATCGAGGCTGTCGGATCATGACCTTCAGAGGGTAGTGAGTCGACTACTTAAGTCCGAGGCACTGGCCCAGATGCTTCAGAGCCCGACTCATCAGTCGATGCCTGCCCCGTCCACCAACATATTCCTCCTTCGACTCTCTTGAGCTCGGAGCCGGGTCGCCGGAACCGAGACTGTGATTGCGTCGAGCCGATACAATTGTCTTCGGCTGCCGGCCGCTTTTCTTCCTTGGAAGAATCTCGGCACCGGACTTCCCTCGGCTCGAGGGTGAGTGGCATCGGACCCTTGTCCGACCCCCTCTCCCTCTCGGTGCGGGCTGGTGAGTTCGGCTCCGACATCGCCTCGAGCCATCACTGTCGGTGCCGAGGGGGGTTCTTAGCTTCTCGGAGCGGGGACCTCTGGCTCTGCCTGACAGGGGTGCATTCGAGGTCATGCGGAGTGTGTTAGAGCCTGGCTCTACTCCACAGTCGGCTCCGTCCGCCCCTCCCTCTATGGTGCCTCAGGCTAAGTCGACTCACTCCCTCATCCCGGACCGCAGAGAGCCAGCTCCTCAGGAGCCCCTGTGGGGATTTCATCCTCTTCCGAGGCCTCTCCTGATTTGGCAGAAGAGCCCCCTCGGAAGAGGAAGTGTAAGAGGAAGCACATTGACTCACCTGAGTCCATCACGTCAGACACAGATTTGGATGATTCTGAGGGTTCCCCGTTCCCCTTCTGAAGATGTCTCATTTGCAGACATTCTGGAGATCCTGAAACAGAGGGAAATTGGCCAGCCCTCAACCCTTCGGAGGACGAATCTGTGTATCTTGAGGCGTTGGCTCTCGTCCTTCCACCTCCTGGGTGTCCCCCTTGACCCCCTCATGCAGGTGGTTGCTAAGAAGGCATGGACGGCTCCTGATTCAGTGGACCCCACTCCCAGGAGACCCTCTAAGTTCATAACCGCTCCAGCAGACAAACAATTTTTAACAAAAGGAGTTTCTGTGGATGCTATGGTGGTAGCTGCTGCCACTAAGAAGGAACTAGCTGATCCTTCAGTACCTGTCCATCCACCTAACAAGGAATCTAGGTCCATGGATAGGTACGGGAAGCGGATGTTCTCGTCAGCGACATTTACCATGCTCGCTGAACTACCTGTGCCATTTTACTCGTCTTCAAAGGGACTTGATCAAGGAAGCGAGTGAAATGTTAAAGGATCCTACAGCTGCGGGTTTCCAAGATAAGATGAATACAGCTGGCTACCCTTAATTCCATAACCAACTCCTCCATGCCTTCTTTCTTACGCGGCTGATGGAGCGAGCAGAGCCGCAGGGACAGGTGTGGCCTTACGTAGGCATGCCTGGATGCGGCTATGCAATTTTGGACCCCTTCAAGACGTCTTTCATGAACTCCCCTTTGATGGATCATCCCTCTTTGGTCCTCAAGTGAAAGAAACCTTGACTAGGTGCGAGACTGATGGCAAGACCCTTTCTGCCGCCGGAGTCCGTTTTCTACTCCTTCCAGGCCTTACCCCAAAGGCCAGAAGGGTGGAAAGATGTGGTTCCGTAAACAATCTCAAGGGACTTCGCCTGACGACAGAGTCGTTTCCCACCAGAGGCAGAGGTGGGAATAACAATGGTAGACGCGCCCTAGGGGCAGGGGGTCCGCAGAACCAGGGCAATCGGGAAGCCTTCCTGACAAACCCTTTCAGCATCCCTGAGGTGTTGCCCGACTGCCCATCTTCGAGGCAGTCGGGGAAGATTGTCACTGTACCCAGAAGCCTGGCTATCCCTGACTCAAGACAAATGGGTACAGTCCATCATTTCAAGGCTATTCTATCCCCTTTCTTCGCTTTCCAAATCAGTCAAAAAATCCCTTCCAGATGTTCCACCCGCTCAAAGGGATCTAGCAGTTTGGAAATTTCAAAACTGCTTGCAAAAGAGCAATTCAGCCAGTTCCAGCAGACCAGCAAGGATCCGGAATCTACTCAAGGTTCTTTTTAGTTCCAAAGAAAACAGGGGACTGGAGACCAATTTTGGATCTCAGTGTCTTGAACAAATCTGTCATGTTAATAAGATTTCGGATGGTCACGCTGCAATCCATCCTTCCCTTTTGGGCAAAGGAAACTGGATGTGCTCCATAGACCTTCGGATGCACTATCACATAAAGATGAACAGACGCTCCAGAAGATTCCTCCGCTTCAGGCTGGGAACCAGTCATTTTCAGTTCAGGGCCCTGCCCTTTGGTCTCACCACTGCCCCCCCGGGTGTTTACCAAATGCATGGCAGTGGTAGCTTCTCACCTGAGACGACAAGGATTCCAGGTGTTTCCATATTTGGACGACTGGCTCCTCACAGCTCCCACCAAGCATCTCCTTCTGATGGCCAGAGATTACACTTTTCGCTTTGTCAAATGCTGGGTATTTCAAAAAATTGCGAAAAGTCTGATTTGTCGCCTTGTCGAACTATTACCTACATAGGCGCAAATCTAGATACAATAAACATGTCTGCAAGGCTAACACATCAGAGAATATCAGACATTCACAAATTGGTATCACTCCTTCTCAACAACAACAGAATCAAAGCCAGGTTAGTTCTAAAGGTGTTGGGAATTATGGCAGCGGCCATACCTCTGCTTCCATTAGCCAGATACCACATGCGGATCCTTCAGTGGGTGCTTTTACTCAATGGTCATACCAGGAACTTCCAATGTCTCACACCATTGTGATCACGCGTGCAAAAGCATCTCATGTGGTGGATGTCTTCCCCAGCTCCTGTCGGAAGACCTTTGTTCCACCTCCTCCGGTTGCTACTCTGACAACGGATGCCTCCTGATCGGGTGGGGGGCATTATCAGGGCAGGACAGTCCAGGGCACATGGCAACCAAACGAATGCCACTTGCACATAAATGTTCTGGAGATGAGAGCAGTGCTTTTAGCGTTGCAAGCCCTTCAAGACTCTCTTCCCTTGGGAACAATTGCAATCCAGACAGACAATATGTCTGTAGTGTGGTACATCAACAAACAAGGCGGAACCAGATCATACCCCTGTGTCGAGAAGCACTCAGACTGTGGCAATGGGCGATTTCTTCTCAGCGGTTTCTGATAGCAACGCACATCCCCGGAAGTCCAATCATATTATGGACAAGTTGAGCAGAGCTATACTCATGCCTCACGAGTGGTCTCTGAAAGACTCTGTATTGAGAGAAATTTTTCTCAAGTGGGGTCAGCCTTGCTGCGATCTTTTTGCTACTCCCCAAAACAGCAAGTGCAGAGAATATTTCACTCTATTCCCTTTACCAGGCCAACCCAGCAGAGACGCTCTAGTCCAAGTTTGGCCCCGGAGACTTCTGTATGCATTTCCTCCTTTCCCACTGATCTCTCAAGTAATACAGAAAGCTATCGCTCAGAAGGCCTCATTGATCCTCATTGCTCCTTACTGGCCTCGACAAGTGTGGTTCCCTTTTCTACATCGTTTTCTCTTGGAGCGACCGTGGAATCTGGACCTAGTTCCAGATCTTTTGATCCATCAGTCGGGTCAGTTTCATCGCTCCCTCCCTCTCTGAACCTCACTGCTTGGTTCCTCCAGTTCCAACCTTAGCCAGGCTTCCTCAATTATCTCACTCTGTTAGAGATATATTGATAGCTTCCCATAAATCTTCCACTCGAAAGATTTATTTGAGTAAGTGGAAACGCTTCATATTGGGCTCAAGGAAAGGACTTAGATCCTTTCACCGCTTCCATCCAACTAGTCCTTGATTTTCTAGCTGAACTCTTCCATGCAGGTTCATCTCCCTCTACACTTAAAGTTCAATTGGCAGCTATTTCTAACTTTCATGTGGGTATTTCTGAATCTGCCCTAATGTCCCACAAACTCTGCAAAGCCTTTTTGAAAGGAGTTTTTCTTCTCAGACCTCCTATAAGAAATCCTCCTTCTCCTTGGGACCTAAATTTAGTTCTTGCTTCTTTGATTCTTCCCCTTCGAACCTGCAGCTTCCTGTTCTTTAAAATTATTATCATGGAAAACTCTTTTCTGGTAGCTATTACATCAGCTAGAAGAGTTTCAGAGCTTCAAGCACTCGGCTGTCGTCCTCCTTATCTTTTGTTTCATAAGGACAGAGTATCCTTACGAACTAACCCGTCCTTTTTGCCTAAAGTGGTCTCGACATCAAATCTGAATCAATCCATTGATCTACCAGTCTTTTTTCCAGAATACTCCAATAGGTCTGAACAAAAATTGCACTGCCTGGATGTTCACCGTCAATTGAGGTACTACTTGGATAGAACTAAACAGTTCAGAAAATCTGATCAGCTGTTTGTCTCCTATGCGGAGAGCAGAAAGGGACTTTCAGTTTCAAAGGTATCATTATCCAGATGGCTAACATCATTGATCTCCCTTGTATATGAGATTAGACATCAAAAGCTGCCTGATAAACCTAAGGCTCATTCCACCAGAGCTTTGGCTACTTCTTTAGCTTTCCAAGACAGACTGCCTATTGGCACCATTTGTGCAGCGGCTACTTGGGCTACTCCTCACACTTTCATTTCTCATTATAAGTTGGATTTAGCTTCTAGGCATAGAGCTAACTTTGGTTCCACTGTTCTCAGGAGTCTGTTCCGTTAGGCCACCCGGGACAAGGTGCTAGGGACGCGGTCCCATCCAGCAAGAATGAAGGCGAGATAGACAACTAACATGGAACGTTATGGTAAGAACATAACTTCTATTTTCAGCATGCCTGCCCATGGATCTCCCTTTTTCAAAGCATTCATATGTGAAAATGTTTTTGAAATGGGTTTTGCATGAAAGACGTCTAAGGAAACTGGTGACTCCTCCTTGAGATTTTAATTTTGTGTTAGAGGAGCTAATACTTAAGCAGTAACCCACGAGGGAGTGTGAGTAATGTTGATTTACCCGCAGTTAGTGTGGTTTAATCATGATTGCAAAGCCGGATTCGTCAAACAAAAGCAACCATGGGTAAATCCAGTATTACCCACACCCATTTGTGGTTTATTGCTATTCTACATCGAAATCATTTAACAAAGAAATTGCTTACCTTTATTAAATAATGTCTTTGTTTAATGATGCTGTAGTGTTCCTCTGCATTGTTTTCAATTCTTCCATGTTTTCTGATGTACTGTGCATGCAATGGGATGTACATTCTCATGCTTGCACAGTACATCATTGCTGTTCAACAGAAGCAATGGAGAAAAGTCTCTGTTGCTTTTATTTTATTTGAGACAAAAACGTGGACATTCTGCAAACATCCGTACAGTTCAGAGGTAGTACAGTCTGCCCAGAAAGTGGAGAAATACAAGGAACATCAGGTGCATTTCTGTTTTTTAGTTTTATAGAACATACCTGATTTTTCTTGTATTTGGTCTCTCCTCGATAGCATATATCACTAGAAAAGTCTGGCCACTCAATACTTCAGCAGCTGGTCTTTTTTTCTGTTGGTATATGCTTAATTTACAACAGTCATGCTGATTGGTCCGAATAATCCGCAAGCATGTTTTGTAAAACTAATGAGAAGTCATTGTATAAGTCTCTATTTGAACCAGCTCATCAGGCTGACTTGAGGTTCTTAACATGAAAAACCTATTTTACTGATTGCTCTGATATCTGCAAGAAGAGTATGAATTGTAAGCTTCTATCTGAGTCAACCTTATCTCGTCTTTCACAGAAGGCAGGGTTTCCCTGAAAATTAACCCTTCTTTTATATCTAAAGTTGTCAAAGTTTTCTTTAAGCCAGACTGTTCATTTTCCTGTTTTCCTTCTTGAATCTACAAATGAAGGACAAAGGATATTCCATACATTGTATGTCTATAGACAACATAGGTAGTATTGTGATAGGACAAAAATCTTTCAGATCTTCTGATCAGTTCATTTCTCCTAGAGGTAAAAAGTGAAGACCTGTTTCCAAATGGTTGTTTCAGTATTTTGCCGTTGTCTATACTCAACACAAGAAAACTTTACCAGGCAGGGTCAAGGCTCACGATACTATTGCCTTGGCTTCCTCTATGTCCTTTTGTAAAGTGTTAGATTCTAGACATATCTAGAAACAGCAACTTGGTCCACTGCACCTACATTTACAAAGCACTACAAGTTTGATTACTTCTCTAGTTTTAGATGAGGTTTTGCTAAGGCCATGCTCAAGGGGCTCTGGACCACTCCCCTCCCACCTCCTAAATATTTTACACTAGGGCAATCTACCCATATAGCTTAGGCTACTGCAGCAGTAATCAATATGATGAACATAGTACAGGTGTAAGTAAACTTACCATAACAGTAGATGTTCGAATGATCACAGTAACCACTCCATCCCCCACTCCCCTTGTTTTTGGTCCAGCTGCGAATATTTGTCTTTTCACTCCAAGTTACATCTTTCAAGGAAGGACAAAGCCTCCCATTGTGTTAACATGAAAGCTCTGAAGGGTTTGGTGCCTAAAGCTGAGTCTTAGCTCAGCTCAAGCTAACAGTTTGGGCATGTGGAAAAGGGCCCAGAAGCTTTGTAATCTGACTGGCTGTTCTATGTTTGGGGGGATGTAACCCATATAGCTTAGGCTACTGCAGCAGTGGTCATTCAAGGATTTATTTTTATGGTAAGTTTACTTGCATAACTGTGTTTTCTCTGCCATTGTGACTGTTTCTTAACCTCTTTTTTAACCAAGCAGTAATTGTTCTTTGATCGTCCTTTTCTATTTCCCACTTATTCCTGCACTACTACTTTCTTTTATTAATTTCCAGACTTCTGCATTCAACCACCAACTTTCCTTTTGTACCTTATTTCCATACCTGTCTTGACTGCATACATGTTCTGTCATCTTCAAACCTGCTGTTTTAACACTACTGATTATTTGGCTCTCCTATATGCGCTCCTCCTCTTCATATACTAAAGTGATAAGTGTTGCATTGAACTCCGCTCCAGTAGTTTTGACTAATACTACCCATTTATGCACAGAGCATGGCAGCCAATTCTTGATATTTGGCTATGCATAGAATGAGATTTCCCCATATTGTATGGCTATGGGAATTATGTGAAAAAAATCTGGCCTGCTTGTGGTTGATGCATGCCAAATCTGAGAATTATTCCATATGCATATTTTATCAGATGACACACGTGAAATCTTTCACTGTGAATATAAATCAATGTAGGAGATTCATATAACTTGGGTTCCTAGGCCTGCATGTATACGAGTTGTAACTAATACATTTTCTTGGCACATGTTCTGACATGAATGAATTCCTAATGCACTTCCAACTGAGAACTGGCACAAATATAGCTGTCCTGATGCTGATTATTTACTATGATGTTGATTCACAGTTCTAATACCCTTCTTTGAAGGAAGCCATTTATCTTTCACAGGCAGTAACCACATTGCTAACTGCCTCATTACATATTTAAGTACACAGTGCTTCTCTTCCCATCAACACATATTTACTGGCTGACTGGAATTATAATTAGTCTATTAATCTGTGTTCATTTAATTAACAGCATTTAGTTATTTATAATGCAGAGTCTGTGCACCCTTGGTTTCATCTGTGGTATAGCCTTACACTCATCCTTCCTTGGCAGAAGTGTTTCTCTGTAAACTACAGTCTTGTAGCTTGTACTAACATCCATGTCCTGTGGTTTCTGCCTCCTATTACAACATTCCTTTAATTAAAACTCAGCTAGGCATTCAGTGTCTTGATGTTCTTTAAGTTGTATAATCCTCAAGTTTTACATTAATTTATATATACAGACTGCAAGCTGTTAGATTGATTAGATGTGTTGGCATTATTCTGGCTTTCTAAGTTTGCTGATTTTTCAGGTTTGCAAAGTAATACAATTATATCTTGATTCCACAAACATCAGAGAATTTCAGACCGTATTAAACTATAATTTCCTTGTCCAGGTCTACAGGCACTGTTTGTTTATTTTTATTTACGCATTTGTTAATCAGGTGAATCCACTTGATGTTTGTCCCTTTTTAGAAGCAATCTGGGGCATTTTCTAATTAAGAGACTTAGCCAGAGGCACACAGCAGGCAGGTGAAGGTGAAAGGAATGAAACCCCATAGCCTTTGTTACAGCTAACAGCTAATTAATAGTAACAGTTTGGAGCCCTGAAACTCTCATCTGACAAACTATAACAGAAACACTTGATGTACGTTAGGGGTTATTTGCATATATCCATGGGCTTCCCTTGCAGGAGATTTAAGGTATCACACAGTGAAAACTCTAGCATGGCTGGGTTTTTCTTGCAGTTTTTACTGAATGGTTTATATCTGTGACCTTTTTACCCTTTGGTTTGGTTTACAGCATTTCAGACATTTCTGACACTGTTAGAGTTGATTGTCTGCGTATTTGTTTATAAGGTGTTAAGTTTGTAGTTGATGCATTGTTTAAGTCCATGCATAGTATCAACAGACAAATTTCCAGGATTTATAAATACTTGTATAATCTATATGATATTCAAGTTGGATGTGCTGGGTGTCTACTAGTTTACTCAAACAGGTATAACCTTGGGTCTTTGAGTTAGTAATCCTTACATTTTTCAGACTGAAGTACAGGGAAGTATAATGTGCATTTGCATTTTTCTGAGGCACTTGACTACTTTAATGTGTCTGTTTTAATTTATTGTTTGACAGGGAGGACACAGAGGCTGAGTTGGGTAATAGTAAATGGGTGGGGGCTGTGGATGAAAGCAACTTGTCTCGTTTGATCATTTTAAACAAATTGAATTTGTCCTTACAGGATGGAGTGATGTTCCAAGGCTGTTGTGCCTATTTCTGAAATACTGTATCTGAAGTAGTTAACTTCATTTTATCTGCAACCTGTGGGTATACAGATCTGTATCAGATCCGAGCCGGCAACTTTTTTTCTAGCATCTGCTCCAAGCTCCGAGCTCCTCCCCTTACCCATAATGCCCTACCATCTCCTATCTTCCCTCAGATCTTGTTTGTTGCACCAGTAGTGTGCATCGTGGTCTCCTTTGCTCTGAGCTCAGGGATAGTAAGTGGTATTATTACTTTAATCTAGTGTGTGTCTGAGTGATTTTTTTCCCTTCCACCCCTTGTTTAGTGTATCGCTTGTTCGTTGGTTTAAAAAAAAAAAAAAAGTTTTGCTAACTTGGTAGAGTAGTTTGTTAGGCCTGCCCTTCCCCTACCTGTTTGTGTGTGTTTTTTTCTGGTAGGTAGTATTTTTCCTTTTGGGTGCAGGACCATGACTGATCAGACAAAATCTGTTTTTAAGAAATGTACAGAGTGTGGCCATAAGCTCTCCCTGGCTGATGGTCACACTCTGTGTGTGATTTGCTTGGGATTGGTACATTTGTTCTCTCAATGTGCTATCTGTACTGGTTTCAATCCGAGGACCCTTAGGGATCGAAATGCCAAGTTAGTAGCCAAAGGCCTTCTCCCCGCTGCCATGCTGGAATCTGCCATGGCCTCTATTGTTCAACCTCCCACCCAGACAGGGGCTCAACCTCCCTCTTCTTCTTCTGGTGATGGGTCTAATGCAGACAAATCTACAGTCAGCGTGGCTGACAAGGAAAAAGAAGAAGACAAAGAAAGGTGCAGAAAGAATAGGGAGAAGAAAAAGGACAGACATTGCAAGAGATCCCCGGACAGGGAACTCTTTATTAGTCCCCCTTCTAAGGCCATGAAGCCTGTTTCTCCTCTGCTCCGGCCTCCTCATTTCTCACTGGAGCCATTGGAACATTTGGACCCAAGGCCTTCCTCCCCATTGCACAGACCAGCCAGATCCGAGGTCAGTGGCCTCTTCGAGGTCGACTTGGAGTTTATCAGACATGGACATGGACAGGATGATGCGGAGATTCATTCAGACCCAAATTCAGATGTTAGTCTTGCCAGGCCCCTCTACCTCTAGTGGAGGGACCTCCATGCCTTTTTTCTGTCCCATCTCTTCTTCCCTTATCCATGCTTCGGTTTCAGGGCTCTTGGATCCGAGGTTTTTTGGAGCTGGTAGCTCGGCGCTGACAGTTCCTCCGACCTCAACTCCAGCTGTTACCTTGAGTTCCACAGATCCGACTTGTTTGGATCTGAGTGACACTCGAGGCCGCGGACAGGGAGTCGGACCCGAGGGAATGGATTCTTCGGCTCCGACCTTTTCGGATCCGACCCGTTCCCTCAGACCTCAGGCTACCCTGGCTTCGGCTCTGATCCCCACTTCGGATCTGGGGAGGGCTTCTTCCTTACTGGGTGCTAAGGAGGTCCGGTCTCCCTCTGCCTTCGAAGTGGTGGAGAGGGTTCTCTCCCAGGGATGGAGACCCCAGCCCATCCCCTCGGATACCACCCAGGCCCCCCTGGATTTGGCAATGACTCCCTTCATCCTGTCTCAGGGACAGCCCGTGCCAGAGGATCCCCAGGTTAATCTTCCTGAGGAACCCCCTGCTGCTCACGAATCCTCTTCTGAAAGTCCCACTGAAGAGGGTCACCATAAGCGCAAGTGCAAAAGGAGGCACTTGGACTCCCCCGAGTCCCTCACTAGCGACACCGACTTAGATGAAGGAAAAGGTTCCCCCAGGTCACCTCCCAAAGACGTCTCCTTCAGAGAAATCATGGAGATCCTCTGCCAGAGGGGAGGTTGGTCAGCCCCAAAACCTTTTGGGGATGTTCCTGGAGCCCCTTGGCATGGGCCCATCTACTTCCTGGGTGTTCCTGCCAGTGGACCCCTTAGTGGGCCTTATCACCACATGGGCATGGAAGGAGCCTGACACCATATAGCCCATCCCCAAATGCCCTGACAAATTTTTATCTCCCCCTTTCGACAGACAACCTTGGTCAAAAGGCACCCCAGTTGATGCTATGTTGGTTGCAGTGGCCACAAAGAAGGAACTAGCACAGGAGAGTTCCTCAGTCCACCCTCCAGACAAGGAGTCCAGGTCAGTGAATAGGTTTGGGAAGCGCATCTATTCCTCAGCGACCGTTTCAATCTGTGCACTGAATTATTTGGCACATGTGATCCGGCTTCAGCGAGACCTTGCTTTGGAATTCGCTGAGTAGCCCCCAGAGTCTTTATCACTGCAGGACAGACAGTTGTTCTCTGTGAAAATGTCTACTCTGAAGTCCATCTCAAACACGTCGATGCAACTCCTTTCCCATGCCATGGAAGAGCATCTAGGGTGGCTTGGACAGGCATAGCCATGAGGCATCATGCCTGGCTCAGGTTGTGTCAGTTCGCGGACCCTTTCAAGGTGTCGTTTATCAATGCTCCCTATGACGGTTCTTCCCTTTTTTGGAAGACTGTACGTGACACACTTGTCCAGAGCGAAAAGAACGGGAAGACATTGTCTGCCATCGGGATCTGCTTCTCTAACTCTCAGCGGGCCTTCTCTAGGAATCCAAGAGGGCAGATGATGATGATGTGGTTCAGAAAGTCTCAGTTTTCCCAGGATTCTCAGGACAACTATTCCTCCAGAGGCAGAGGGGGGGACAGGATCAACGCTGACCCAGAGGTAGAGGGGGTCCCAGGAATATTGAGTCTAGGCAACCCTTTTCTGATGGACCCGGTCAGCAGCCCTGAGGTGTTGCCTGACTGTCCTACTCTGAAGGCAGTCTGGGGAAGATTGTCTTTACACCCAGCGGCATGGGAGTCCATTACAACAGATAATATCCAGAGGTTACATTATCCCATTTGTCACCTCACAGCAAGACGTTGTCCCGTTCGATTCTCAGCTAGAGTGTCTTCTTTGGAGACCTGTGGGAATGGGCGTACCTTCAATGAAGGTTGTGTGTTAGGACCGGCAACTCAGCACGTAAAAAATCAACTGCCAATCATTAGCGGACCGGAGTTCCGCTGTGGCGACCCCTAACCAGGAAAAGCCGAAAGACACAACAATACTATCCCATTTATTGCCCCTCCAAATATTCCTTAACACCTCCCGGATGTTCCACCCACTCAGAGAGGCCGCAGCTCTAGAGGTTTTAAAGCTGCTTTTCAAACAAGCCATCGAACAGACCCCCTCCCCCGATCAGTCCGGATCAGACGTCTACTCAAGGTTCTTTTTGGTGCCAAAAAAGACTGGGGACCTCAGGCCCATTCTAGACCTGTTAACATTAAACCTGTCTGTAGCCAAACAGAAATTCCGGATGATCACCCTACAGTCCATTCTACCTTATCTCAGAGAGTGCGACTGGATGTGCTCGTTAGACCTCCAGGATGCTTACTACCACATCAAAATACACAGAAGCTCCAGGAGGTTTCTGCACTTCCGGCTGGGAGCCAGTCATTTTCAGTTCAGAGCCCTACCCTTTGGTCTCACCACAGACCCCAGGGTGTTTACCAAGGTAATGGCAGTTGTAGCGGCTCACCTGAGGCTTCAGGGTATTCAGGTGTTTCCATACCTGGACGATTGGCTCTTCGCTGCCCCCAACAAGCATCACCTGTGTCTGTCCTGTGATTACTTAATTCGGTTGGCAGATCTACTGCAAATTACAGTCAATGTTCAGAAATCCCATTTGCAACCAGTATAAGTTCTAAATTTTATTGGGGCATGGCTAAACACTTTGCAGATGAAGGTGGTGTTAACCCCAGACAGGATATTACACCTCAGGTGCCACATAGCTCAGATAGCGAACTCCAAATCTCCAAAGGCGAGCGAGGTTCTCTGGGCTCTGGGCTCCATGGCCGCCACCATATTGATTCTCCCTTGTGCGTGCCTTCACATGCGAGATCTTCAATGGACTCTGGCTGTTCAATGGTCTTGGCTAGACCTGCCTATGGAATTTCCGATCAAGATCAGTCACATCTGCAGGACGTCTCTTCTTTGGTGTTAAGTTCACCAGAGATATCAGAAGGATGCCCTTTCACGTCATCTCCAGTCCAAGCCACAGTGACCACGGACGCCTCCCAACTCTGGTGGGGGGACACTGGGAAGGACAGTCCAAGGCACGTGGTCCCAGTCAGAGACCATGTTGCACATAAATGTTCTAGAGATGAGGGCAGTGCTTTTAGCGTTGGAAGCCTTTCACACTGTCCTTCCTCTTGGCTTGATTGCAATTCAGTCAGACAACATGTCGGTTGTCTGGTATATCAACAAGCAGGGGGGATCCAGATCCTACCCCCTATGTCATGAAGCCATGAGAGTGTGGGAATGGGTGGTCTCTACCAGTCTGTTTCTGATAGCAATGCACATCCCGGGGTGATCCAACATTTTAGTGGTCAGTTTGAGTCGGGCTATTCTGATGCTGTACGAGTGGTCTCTGAAACAGTCAGTAGCGGAGGAGATCTTCCTTGCATGGGGTCAGCCTTGCTCCGATTTCTTTGCATCTCCTTCCAACACAAAGTGCAGCGAGTTCTTCGCTCTGATTCCCTCACCAGGGGAAGTCCCCAGAGATGCTCTAGTCTATACTTGGCCCCCGGGCTTCTGTATGCTTGTCCACCTTTGCCACTTATTCTGAAGTTTCTTCAGAAAGCTTGCCGACTGTGATGCAAAGTGATCCTCATTGTCCTGTTCTGGCCTCGTCATGTTTGTTTCCCATTCCTTTGGTCTCATCTATTAGCTCCCCCATGGGTTCTGGATCCCTGCCCGGATCTAATCTCCCATCCATCGGGGGCTCGTCCACCCGATCTGGGCAGCCTCAAGCTGACAGCCTGGTTGCTGCAGTTCTGTTGATTGCTAGACTCCCGGTCTTTCTTCCCCAGTAAAATCCATTCTGGTGACTTCTCTTAAAGACTCCACTAGGAAACTTTATCACAGTAAATGGAAGTACTTTTCCATTTGGGCCTCACAGAGAAAACTAGATCCCTTTATAGCCCCTGTTCCAGCGGTTTTGGACTTCCTGTCTTGCATTTTTTAGCAAGGAGCTAGTTCCTCCACAGTGAAAGTACAATTGACAGCCATTTCCAATTTTCACATTAGTGAAGACAACTTTGCCTTAGGCTCCTCTAGGTTGTGTAAGGCTTTTCTTAAAGGTACTTTTCTGTTACATCCACCTGTCAAGGATTCAGTGCCTCCTTGGGACCTTACCTTTGTTTTACAGGCATTGGTGGCTCCTCCTTTTGAACCTGCAGCTTCGGTGGATTTGAAATTTTTGTCCTGGAAGATAGCCTTCCTAGTCACCATTACATCTGCTAGGAGGGTTTCTGAGCTTCAAGCTCTGCCAGCCGTGCCTCCGTATTTGGTCTTCCACAAGGATAGGGTTTTTCTCTGTACTAATCCTTCCTTCTTACCCAAAGTGGCATCTGAAGCAAACATAAACCAGTCCATAAATCTGCCCATTTTCTTCCCTAACTTTCAGAATAAAGGTTAATACAAACTTTGTTAGATGTTCATAGACAGCTTTATTTTTATCTTCATAGAATGAAGTCTTTCCGCAAGACTGACCAATTGTTTGTTTCCTTTTCCAAAGCATTTATCGGAAAAGCTATTTCTAAAGTTTCTTTGGTCAGATGGATCACTCTTTGTATTTAACATGCCTACAAAGCAAAAGGTTTATCTCCTCCTGGTATTAAGGCTCACTCTACCAGGTCCATGGCGACTGGTGCCTTTGGACGACATTTGTGCAGCAGTGACCTGGGCCAATTCACATACCTTCATTTCCCATTACAAATTAGATCTGATTTCTAGAGGTAGAGCATCCTTTGGCTCTGCGGTGCTCAGGAATATCCTTCCATAAAGGCCTCCCAGGATTGGAGTAGCTAGGGACTCGGTCCCACAGGTTGCAGATAAAATGAAGTTAACTACTTCAGATAAAGAAGTTATGTACTCACCATAACGTTCCATCTGAGTAGTTATACTTCATTTTTCTGCAACATTCCCTCCCTCCGTCCCTCGGACCTTGTCCTGTCTTTTCAGGTTTGGTTCATTGGGCTGAGTTGCTTATGTTTTTAGCTGCAGCAAACTCGATCTGAGGGAAGATAGGAGATGGTAGGGCATTATGGGTAAAGGGAGGAGCTCGGAGCTTGGAGCAGATGCTAGGAAAAAAGTTGCCGTCTCTGATCCGATACGGATCCGTATACCCACAGGTTGCAGGAAAATGAAGTATAACTACTCAGAACGTTATGGTGAGTACATAACTTCTTTTTTATGCCAGAACCCAACTGTAAATATTAGAAGAGTAAAAATTTTGTACCATACCTGCCAAATGTTTCAAGAAAAGCCATTACTGAAGTTCCTTTAGGAATTTTTGTACCTTGTTTCGCATTTTCTAATCATATCTCAAGACTCTTAACTTCTGTCAAGACCCCTGCACAAACAAAAAAAAACCCTTTACATTCCCAACAATCCAGTACTACATTTTCTATCCCATTTTCTCTTAAACCTGTCCTTACCTCTCTCATCAAAAACTACTTCAAAAACTAAAACCATGCTCCCTCTCCTCTGACAACCTTCACCCCCGAATACTTAAAACTTGCTGCAGAAGCCATAGCATATCCTATCAGTATCCTTACAAATTGCTCTATAGCAGAGTCCATTTTCCCAAACCTCTGGAAAAAGTCTATCATCACCCCATTACATAAAGGTGGCAATTCCATTGAACTATCCAATTATTGAACTATCTCCATCTCTCCTCTTTCCAAACTCCTGAAAAAAGCATACATAAGCAACCGTTGTACACGTCCTCCAAAACAAACTAATTACCCCTACCCAACATTGTTTTCACCCATTGCACAGAACCACCACTGCCCTAATCTCCTTCATGGACACTGTGTCCAAATACTTTGACTCTGGTCATATCACTTCTGTCTTGGTACTAGACCTATCAAAGGCATTTGATGCAGTGTCCTATACCATTTTGTTTTGGGACACTTCTGTCATCACTTCTGGCCTCTCTAGGCTTATTCTAATGGATTTGTATCTAGTCACAGATATGATACATGTAAAAGGGATGGATATTTTGTGTTACTATGGATATAAAGGATGTAGTAGTATAATGCTATACCTATATATTTCAACAGTCATAACTCTCTAACAGCCCACCTAAGCTCTTACCATACCCACTTACACTTTTAGTTATCCCACCATGTAAAGCTTTACCCATGGCCACATCAAAGAAAATACACATTTCCAGATATCTCCAATCATCTACAACTCCATACTCTTTGATCACTTCACCTGCACTTCAACACCATGTCAGCTATCACCACACATCTCCTTCAGGTATGATAAATTATAACCAAATTCCTTAACCCTCTCATAAATGTAGTATCCCAACTTGCAATTAGTAGGGATGTACACCCAATCCCTGGCCTCTTAACCTCTACAACACAAACTAAAAACATATTTCCCCACTTGTCTCAGAGTACCGTAAACCAGTCTAGACAGATTTCAGATCTATTACTCCTAAATATCAGCATCAGAAGCCTACTTAACAAAATTCAGCATCTTCACTTTACCCTCTCATTATACTTACCAGATATAGTACTACTAACAGAAATGTAGTTGAAACCGCATATTGAGGATAATGAAATTATCCATCCAGGTTACAATATTCTCAGAGCAGATAGACCAAAAGGTGGAGGTCTAGCCATTCTATCTAAAAGTAACCTCATACTGCAACTATTAGAGCTAGCCATCCCAGTTTGTAATAACGCCAAAATACTCGAGTCAAAACTGAAAATTAATTTGAATGAACACTTAATTATCATAGGAACTTGTATCTCCACAAGTAATAATGTGGGCACTATAGTGCAAATCGTACAATGGACCTCAAAAACAGTACCCTAGGAAACGACTGTTATAGGCAACTTCAACACAGACTGGCTCACAATCGCATCTCAGAATCCCACTAAACATATCAACCTCCACAGCTTTGCCGAAATCATTCGAAGTCCAACTAGAATAGATAAAAGATGTTCTTCATCTCACATTGCTGCAGTCCTTACATATGGGTAGTCCGCTGTCCTCGGTCGGCCCGAATACCAAAGTATTAGGCTGACGTCGGTCAAGGCGCTTAAAACTGACATCAGGACGTCAGGGTACAAATGCGCATGACCGACGTCATATCCTCAGACTTTTTTGCCACATGGTCCGATGCAGAAGCAGCATTGCAAGTGCCGTTCGGCATTCTGAAATTTTTCGAGTTCGGAGTTTCAGACCGAATCCAAGTTGGCTAAGTACCCCGTTGGGGAATATTTTGTTTTTCTTGCCTCAGTGTATTACGGATGTCAGAAAAAGTGAATAATTGTATTTCTTGTGGAAACAGATACATAGGGATGATCATTCTTTGTGCATTCCTTGTTTGGGGCCTGAGCACGACGTAGTCGGGTGTCGCTTTTGTGCTAGGTTTAATAAGCGCACTATTAAGCGAAGGTTGGATTGTGCTAGGCTGGTCTTTGGAAAGCGGTGCAATTATAATATGCTGTCGGATACTCCGACGCCTAACCTAAGAAGCGCAAAGACAAAGCGGTTAAACCCAGGCAAGATGAGTCGTCTGTTCCGGACGCCGGTTCTTTAGAGGCTTCAGTGGAACCGGTGGTTCCGATGGAGGCTTCTCTGGAGTCTCAGGGGGAGACTTTGGTTTTGCAGGATGTGGCCTCTCATGAGGCAGGACAGGCTGAAGGGGCTTCTCAGGTTTCTGTACTCCCCTCCCTTCCTCGGGTGGTTAGACCCTCTCCTTCTGTTTCCAAGGCTTCTTCCAGAGGCAGGCCAGGTTTAGCTTCTGTTGGTGTCAGTCCTAGTTCAGCAGGGTCTGTGCCTAAGAAGCACATGCTTAAAATGGCAGAAGATTTGATTACTCTGATTAGAGGTTCTTTGCCCCCTCCTGAGAAGAGGCCTAGGGTGGAGCCAGAGTTGGAAAGTTTTGAACAGGCTTCGGATGTTTCAGAGTCTTCGGCTGAAGACTTGCAGGAGTACTCTCCTTATTCTGATTCTGATGCAGAAGATTCCACTCCTTCTGCTTCTCCTCCAGAGGATTTTTCTTTTTCAGAGACACTTCATTCTATGAGGGAACATTTTAAGTGGGAAGGTCAGGACTTCTCTGATTCACGGAAAGGCTTAGGGAATTTTTGTTTTTACCTCAACATAGGCCCTTAGCTATACCCGCTGTTCTGGATGTTGTGCAAGATGTATTTTCAGAGGCTTCACTTAATCCTGATTCTCTGCCTCCTGCGCCTGTTAAACCGGATAGGTATTACAGGGTGCCTGAGGCTCATAAATATCTCTATAAGAGTCCTAGGGCGGACCCAGAAACTGTTAGTCAAGGACCTAAGGGTGTCAAGGCCTCTGTTGTAAAGAATCCGGTTCCTCTAGATAAAGAGGCCAGAGCTTTGGATAGATGGGGAAAGAAGGTCTATACATCTTCTACCTTAGCTATGGGGCTTTGAATTGCCAGATGTTCTTCATTCCACATTGCTGCAGTCCTAACTATTGGGTAGTCCGCTGTCCAGTCGGCCCGAATACCAAAGTATATGGCTGGCGGTCACGGCGCATTAGACTGACGTCAGTACGTCAGGGTACTAATGCGCATGACCGACGTCATATCCTCAGTCTTTTTTGCCGCATGGTCCGATGCAGAAGCAGTTTTGCGAGTGCAGGTTGGCGTTCTGAAAGTTTCTGAAGTCAGAGTTTCAGACCGAATCAAAGTTGGCTAAGTACCCCGTTGGGGAATATTTTGGTTTTTTCTTGCCTCAGTATTTAACCAGATGTCAGAAAAAGTGAATAACTGTATTTCTTGTGGGAAACAGATACCTCATAGGGATTACCATACTTTGTGTATACCTTGTTTAGTGCCTGAGCACGACGTTGTTGGATGCCGCTCTTGTGCTAGATTTAACAAACGCACTATTAAGAGAAGGTTAGACTGTGCCAGGTTAGTGTTTGGGAAGCGTTGTAATTATAAAATGCCGTAGGATGCTCCGACGCCCGCTTCAGCCAAAAAGCGCAAGGACAAAGCAGGGAAGCCTAGAGTGGAAGAACCGACAGTCCCGGACGTCGGTTCTTTAGAAGGCTCAGTGGAGCCGGAGGTTCTGCCAGGAGTTTCTTTGGAGTCTCAGGGAGAAACTTTACTGTTACAGGATGTATCCTCTCAGGAAGTAGGCCAGCCTGAAGGGGCTTCTCAGGTGGCTGTTCTTCCCTCTCTTCCTAAGGTGGTTAGGGCCTGCCTTCTGTTTCTAAGGCTTCTTTCAGAGGCAGGCCTACTTTAGCTTCAGTGGGGGTTTCTCGAGTGTTTCAGGGTCTTTGCCTAAGAAGCATATGCTAAAAATGGCAGAGGATTTGATTACAATGATTAGAGGTTCTATGCCCCCTCCTGATAAGAGGCCTAGGGTGGAACCTGAGTTTGAGAGTTTTGAGCAATGTTGAGGTTTCTGAGTCTTGGCTGAAGACTTGCAGGAGTATCCTCCTTATTCTGATTCTGATGTGGATGATTCTACTCCTTCAGCTTCGCCTCCTGAGGATTTTTCATTTTCAGAGACTCTGCATTCCATGAGGGAGCATTTTAAATGGGAAGGTCAAGATTTCTCTGATTCCAGGAAGAGGCTTAGAATTCTTGTTTTTACCCCAGCATAGGCCTTTAGCTATACCTCCTGTTCTGAATGTGGTAGAAGATGTTTTGCAGAGGCTTCCCTGAATCCTGACTCTTTGCCTCCTGCCCCAGTTAAACCGGATAGGTACTATAGGGTGCCTGAAGCCCATAAGTATCTTTTAAGAGTCCTAGGGCAGACCCAGAAACTGTCTCTCAGGGGCCTAAAGGTGTGAAGGCTTCTGTGGTTAAAATCCTGTTCCTTCTGATAAAGAGGCAAGGGCTTTGGATAGATGGGGAAAGAAAGTGTATACTTCTTCCACTTTAGCCATGAGGGTTGAATTGTCAGTTTCATATGTTAAAATATCAGAATTATCTCCTTTCACAATTGAAGTCTAAGGTGGATGCTCTGGCTGAAGGTATTGAGTGTAAAGAGTTGCAGGATTTAGTTCATGTTTCTGAACAGGTGGGTAAGCATTCCTTGCAGTGTGGTTTTGATGCTGTGCAGGCCTCCTCGAGGGTGGCTGCCACTGGTTCTGTTCTTCAGAGGCACGCCTGGTTGAGGATCAGAACTTAGCTGAGCATGTTAAGACAAGGATTTTGGATGCTCCTTTACAGTCTGATGTGTTGTTTGGTTCGCCTGTGGAAGCAGTTTTAAAGAAAATGGAGGACAAGGCTAAGTCTATGCAAACTGTTAAGGATTTTTTGCAGGTGCAGCCTCAGTTTAGTAGAAATTGGCCTACTAAGGGGTGGACTTATCCTGCTTATGATTCCCAGTCTAGGGGTAGGTCTAGACGTGGTAGAAGCAGAGCTCAAGGTTCTTTTAGGCCTAGGACAGGGAGTTCACCTGCTCAGACTTCTGGTGAGGGCAGGGGTCAGTCCTTTCGTAAGCAGACCCAATGACCTGCCTTTTCAGCTGCCAGTACATTCTCGCCTGGCAGCACCTTTGGGAGGAAGGCTGTCTCTTTTCAAAGAAAATTGGGATTTAATTACCCAAGACAGATGGGTTCTGGATATCATTCACCACGGTTACAGGTTTTATTTCCATACCTTGCCTCCTTTCAAAGGCATGCCAGACATTCCTCCTCTACAAAGAACAGAGGCTCACAAGCAAATTTCTCTGTTGCTCCAAATAGGGGCCATTCAGTCAGTTCCTGTGCCAGAAAGGGGCCTAGGATTTTATTCTCGCCTGTTCCTAGTACCAAAGAAGGGGAACACGTGGAGACCAATTTTGGATTTATCTATCCTCAACACTTATCTGGACATTCCCAAGTTCAAAATGTTGACGTTACAACAGCTTTTACCTCTGCTGGGCAAAGATCACTGGATGGTAACTTTAGATCTCAAGGAAGCTTACCTTCATGTGCCAATAAGACTAAGTTGCAGGAAGTATCTGCGAGCTGGAAATTCTCATTATCAGTTCTCTGCATTGCCCTTTGGCTTATCTACTGCCCAGAGTATTCACAAAGGTTCTGGCTCCAGTGATAGCTTACTTCAGGCTAAAAGGAATTCAAATCTATCCTTACTTGGACGACTGCCTGATTCTGGCTCAAGAAAAGGAAGACCTTCTACAGCATTTGGAATATGTCATAGCAGTGCTAAGATGCCTAGGGTATTCTGTGAACGAAATAAAGTCCAGTCTAGTACCCTCTCAAGACATGTGCTTTCTGGGTGTGAGGCTGAATACAGCAGCCCAGATGGCCTTTTTAACCCCGGACAAACAAAAGAATCTTTCCAGTTACTTCCATCAACTATCTCTTCAGTCCGGGCTGACTGCAAGGACAGTCCTTCAAGCCTTAGGGTTCATGGCATCTTGTATTCTGGTGCTTCCCAATGCCAAACTGCATATGAGGAAGCTACAATGGTATCTCAAAAATCTGTGGACACAGCACTGCCAGGATTTGGACACTGTCATTCAAATAATACCTTGCATTCAAAAGGAATTTTGTGGTGGGCTCAGGAATGTCACCTAAACAAGGGACTCTCTGTGACCCGCCAGAGGCAAGTCAGATTCTAACGACAGATGCCTCAGATATTGCTTGGGAGCTCATCTAAATGGAAAGTGGATACAAGACAAGTGGCCTGCCAGACTACAGCATCTACATATCAACATGAAAGAGATGTTAGCAGTCTAGTTTGCATTAATGGCTTTCAAGGAGTTACTTCTTCCAGGGCAGGTGTTGATTCTAACAGACAACACAACTGTCATGTGGTACATCAACAAACAAGGGGAACACATTCTTACCCATTGTGCAGACAAGCAATGATTTTATGGGAGACTGCTCAGCTTGCAACTAACTCTTCAGGCAAGGTTTCTGCCGGGAGCACAGAACTCCTTAGCAGATGTGTTAAGCAGACAAATCATGGATCCCCACGAGTGGAAACTGGATCTTCATGTATTTCAAAAATTGACAGTGTCATGGGGAACTCCAGACATAGATCTGTTCGCTTCTCCACTAAACCACCAGCTGCCAAAGTTTTGCGAAGGGATTTCATCACACAGCTTGGAAAGTGGATGCTCTTTCTTTCAGTTGGAAAAATCTTCATGTGTATGCTTTTCCACCTCTGCCTCTTCTCCCAAAGGTGCTTCTAAAGGTCAGACAAGACAAGCCAAGGATGATTTTAATAGCTCCAGATTGGCCTCGGCAGCACTGGTACCCATTACTGAGGAGTCTGGTAAGGAAGCCTCCATGGCCTTTACCTTGATTCCACACCTGTTGTCTCAGAGGGACGGTCGTCTGCTCAATGTCAGGCTTCACTCTCTTCATCTAACAGCCTGGCATATTCTGTTTTGAAAGACAGCAGGTCTCAGCTTCCTCAACAAGTTTTAAATGTGATTATGGAAGCCAGAAGACCTAGTACAAGGAAAGTGTGCGAAAAATGGAAGAGATTTTATTTTGGACTGCAGCAAAGAATTTGGAGATTTCTGAGCCTAATTTGAGTGTGGCTCTTCAATATCTTACTGAGTTATTGGACAAAGGTTTGTCTTTCTCTTCCATTAAGATTCATGCTGCAGCAATTTCAGCTCACTATGATTGTGACCCACCATTGTTTTCACATCCTTTGTTCAAGCAATTTCTTAGAGGGGCAAAGAATATAAGACCCCAGAGCTCCTACTCCTGCTTGGGACCTCAATTTTGTGTTGGAGAAACTTACTCTACAACCTTTTGAGCCTCGGCTACTGCTGAACTGAAATACTTGTCATGGCAGACTGCTTTTTGTTGGCCATTACTTCTGCTAGAAGGGTTTCTGAGTTGCAGGCCCTTATGGCGGTTGAGCCTTTTTGATTTTTCATAAGGATAGGGTATCATTACGTACTAATCCTTCCTTTATGCCTAAGGTGGTTTCTAGTGTGGCTTTAAACCAAACTATTCATTTGCCTACTTTTATGCAGATCCCCAAAATAAAGGGGAAAAGATTTTGCACACTTTAGATGTACACAGGCAATTGCGTTATTATTTAAGCAGGACTAAGGATTTTAGGCAGTCTCAGCAGTTGTTTGTTTCTTTGCTTTGAGTTCAGGGCAAGCCTGTGTCAAAACAAAATATTTCTAGGTGGATTGGGTTTTGCATTGCATTTTGTTATTCCCATCATGGCAAGGAGATTCCAGCTGGGATTAGGCCTCATTCCACTAGGGCTACTGCCACTTCAACAGCATTTCTAAGGGGTGGCAACTAAGGATATTTTGGAGGCAGCTACTTGGAGTTCAGTGCATACTTTCTCTAAGCATTACCACCTTCCTCTCTACTCTAAGTCTAGGGCTGGTTTTGCCACAGCTATTTTGCAAGGCATGTTATCAGCTCCTGCTTCCTTATCATTTGCCAGCCTCCCTTACCTCTGCTTTGGGATTCTACCCAATAGTTAGGACTGCAGCAATGTGGAATGAAGAACATAGTACAGTTTTGTACCTACCATAAATGTAGATGTTCGAGGATCCACATTGCTGCAGTCCTCCCTCCTGCCCCTCTGTGTTTAGGGGTGGTTGTGTAGGTGAGATTATATTCTGGTACCTTTGTATATATTGTCTAATTTTGGTGCAGGTATGTTTGGTGTTTTTGGTTTTGGCCTTGTCTTTTTAGGGTCTTCTGACATCTGGGGCAAGAAAAGACTGAGGATATGACGTCAGTCATGCTCATTAGTACCGTCAGTCTAATGCGCCGTGACCGACGTCAGCCATATACTTTGGTATTCGGGCCGACTGGACAGCGGACTACCCAATAGTTAGGACTGCAGCAATGTGGATCCTCGAACATCTACATTTATGGTAGGTACAAAACTGTACTTTTCATATGTTGAAATATCAAAATTTTCTCCTTTCGCAATTGAAATCTAAGGTGGATGCTCTGGCAGAAGGCATTGACTGTAAAGAATTACAAGATTTGGTGCATGTCTCTGAACAGGTGGGTAAGCATTCTTTACAGTGTGGTTTTGATGCTGTGCAGGCCTCTTCTAGGGTGGCTGCCACTGGTTCAGTTCTTCGCCTGACTTAAGGATCAGAATTTATCTGACCATGTTAAGACAAGGATTTTGGATGCTCCTTTGCAGTCTGAAGTGTTGTTTGGTCCACCTGTGGAATCAGTCCTGAAGAAATTGGAAGACAAGGCTAAGTCTATGCAGACTGTTAAAGATTTTTTGCAAGTTCAGCCTCCAAAGTTTAGTAGAAATTGGCCTGCTAAGGGGTGGAATCCTTCCTCTGATTCTCAGTCTAGGGGTAGATCTAGACGTGGTAGGGGCAGAGCTCAGAGTTCCTTCAGACCTAGAACATGGAGTTCACCTGCACAGTCTTCGGGTGAGGGCAGGGGCCAGTCGTTTCGTAAACAGGCCCAATGACCTACTTTTTCAGCTGCCGGATCCTTCTTGTCTGGCAGCACCTTTGGGAGGAAGGTTGGCACTCTGCAAGGAAAATTGGATTTTAATTACCCAAGACAAATGGGTATTGGATATCATACACCAAGGTTACAAGTTTTATTTCCATACCTTACCTCCTTTCAAAGGCATGCCAGACGTTCCTCCTCAACAAAGACTAGAGGCTCACAAACAGATTTCTCTACTACTACAAATAGGAGCTATACAACTGGTCCCTCTGCCAGAAGTGGGCCTAGGATTTTATTCTCGCTTGTTTCTAGTACCAAAGAAAGGGAACACGTGGAGACCAGTTTTGGATTTATCTATCCTCAACACATATCTGGACATTCCCAAGTTCAAAATGTTGACGTTACAGCAGCTTTTACCTCTGCTGGGCAAAGATCACTGGATGGTGACTCTGGATCTCAAGGAGGCTTACCTTCATATTCCTATCAGGCCCTGTTGCAGGAAGTATATGCGTTTTCGGGCTGGGATTTTTCATTATCAGTTCTCTGCATTGCCCTTTGGCTTATCTACTGCGCCCAGAGTGTTCACAAAGGTTCTGGCTCCAGTGGTAGCTTTCTTCAGGCTAAGAGGAATACAAATCTATCCTTATTTGGACGACTGCCTGATTCTGGCTCAAGGAAAGGATGAACTTCTTCATCATTTACAGTATGTGATGGCAGTGTTAAGATGCCTAGGGTATTCTGTGAACGAAATAAAGTCCAGTCTAGTACCCTCTCAGGACATGTGCTTTCTGGGTGTGAGACTGAATACAGCATCCCAGATGGCCTTTTTGACCCCGGACAAACAAAAGAATCTTTCTCTTTACTTCCACCAATTGTCTCGTCAGTCCAGGCTGACTGCAAGGACAGTCCTTCAAGCCTTGGGGTTCATGGCATCTTGTATTCTGGTACTTCCCAATGCCAAACTGCATATGAGGAAGCTACAATGGTATCTCAAAAATGTATGGACGCAGCACTGCCAAGATATGGACACTGTCATTCAGATAATACCTTGCATTCAAAAGGAGTTTTGTGGTGGGCTCAGGAATGTCACCTAAACAAGGGACTCTCTGTGACCCGACCAGAAGTCAGATTCTAACGACAGATGCCTCAGACAAAGCTTGGGGAGCTCATCTGAATGGAAAGTGGATACAAGACACGTGGCCTGCCAGACTTCAACATTTACATATCAACTTGAAGGAGATGTTAGCAGTCCAATTTGCATTGATAGCTTTCAAGGATTTACTTCTTCCAGGGCAGGTGTTGATTCTAACAGACAACACAACTGTCATGTGGTACATCAACAAGCAAGGGGACACATTCTTATCCTCTATGCAGACAAGCAATGATTTTGTGGGAGACTGCTCTCAGTTTACAGCTAAATCTTCAGGCAAGGTTTCTGCCAGGAGCACAGAACTCCTTAGCAGATGTGTTGAGCAGACAAATTATGGATCCCCACGAGTGGAAATTGGATCCTCATGTATTTCAAAAATTGACAGTGTTATGGGGAACTCCAGACATAGATCTGTTCGCTTCTCCTCTAAATTACCAGCTGCCAAAGTTTTGCACAAAAAGGTTTCATCCCACAGCTTGGAAAATGGATGCTCTCTCATTCAATTGGAGCAATCTTCATGTGTATGCCTTCCCTCCATTGCCTCTCCTCCCAAAGGTACTCCTGAAGGTCAGACAGGACAAGCCAACCATGATTTTAATAGCTCCGGATTGGCCTCGACAGCACTGGTACCCATTACTGAGAAGTCTGGTACGGGAGCCTCCATGGCCTTTGCCTTCGATTCCACACCTGCTGTCTCAGGAGAACAGTCATTTACTCAATGTCAAACTTCACTCTCTACATCTAACAGCCTGGCATATTCTGTTTTAAACCCTGGAGGGTCTCAACTTCCGCAACAAGTTTTGAATGTTATTTTGGAGGCCAGAAGGCCTAGTACAAGGAAAGTTTATGCAGATAAATGGAGGAGATTTTTAATTTGGAGTACAGCAAAGGACTTTGATGTTTCTAAACCTAATTTAAGTGTTGCTCTTCAATACCTTACTGAGTTATTGGACAAAGGTTTGTCCTTCTCCTCTATAAAGGTTCATGCTGCAGCAATTTCTGCTCACTATGACTGTGACCCACCATTATTTTCTCATCCTTTGTTTAAGCAATTCCTTAGAGGGGCAAAGAATATAAGACCCCGAGCTCCTACTCCTGCTTGGGATCTCAATTTTGTGTTGGAGAAACTCACTCTACAACCTTTTGAGCCTGCAGCGACTGCAGAGTTGAAATATTTATCATGGAAGACTGCTTTTTTGTTGCCCATTACTTCTGCGAGAAGGGTTTCTGAATTACAGGCCCTTATGGCGGTTGAGCCTTTTTTAATTTTCCACAAGGACAGGGTGTCTTTGCACTAACCCTTCCTTAATGCCTAAAGTGGTTTCTAGTGTGGCTTTAAACCAAATTATGCATTTGCCTACTTTTTATGCAAACCCCAAAATAAAGGGAAGAAAATTTTGCACACTTTGGATATACACAGACAGTTGCGATATTATTTGAGCAGAACTAAAGGGTTCAGGCAGTCTCAGCAGTTGTTTGTTTCATTTGCTTTGGGTTCTCAGGGCAAACCTGTTTCAAAACAGACTATTTCTAAGTGGATTGGTTTTGTATTGCTTTCTGTTATTCCCATCATGGTAAGGAGATTCCAGCTGGGATTAGGCCTCATTCCACTAGGGCTACTGCCACTTCTACAGCATTTTTACGGGGGGTGGCCACTAAAGATATTTTGGAGGCAGCTACTTGGAGTTCAGTGCATACTTTCTCTAAGCATTACCACCTTCCACTTTACTCTAAATCTAGGGCTGGATTTGCCACTGCAATTTTACAGGGCATTTTGGCAGCTCCTAATGCTTTATAGTTTCGCCATCCTCCCTTACCTCTGCTTTGGGATTCTACCCATATGTAAGGACTGCAGCAATGTGAGATGAAGAACATAGTACAGTTTTGTACCTACCATAAATGTAGATGTTCAAGATCCACATTGCTGCAGTCCCTCCTTCCCCTCTGTAGTTAGAGGTGGTTGTGTGGTTTGGGTTGTGAACATTGTAAATTTTGTAAATATGATTAGTGCAGGGGTGGTTGGTTGTTTTTTGCTGTTTTTGGCTTTGGCCTTTCTTTTTAGGGCCTTCTGACATCTGGGGCAAGAAAAGACTGAGGATATGACGTCGGTCATGCGCATTTGTACCCTGACGTCCTGATGTCAGTTTTAAGCGCCTTGACCGACGTCAGCCTAATACTTTGGTATTCGGGCCGACCGAGGACAGCGGACTACCCATATGTAAGGACTGCAGCAATGTGGATCTTCGAACATCTACATTTATGGTAGGTACAAAACTGTACTTTCAAATATCCAGTCCATCCTAGACTGAATTCTAACTAACAAAACCTCCCACTCTCAGTCCTCTGGCTGTCTCCCTGACAGTGATCACATACCAACCTACTTACTCAGGCAACACACACACATCCTCATAAATACTCCACTTACTGCCATATTAGAAATAAGAGGAACTTCAACACCCAACCCCTTACAACTATACGCAAGTACTGCAGCTGGACTCGACTTGCCCTAGATTCAGCTGTTGAATATTTCATAGGTTCATAGGTGTGTACTAGACTAATGGCCCTGGAAACTTTACAAGCCTAGCCCATAGGATTACCCTGGCATCATGCCACCTGACATTAGTTCCCAGTGCCCTTGTCGAGTAGCGGCACTGGAGTGATCCCTGGGGTGAATTTTCTATTTCCCATCCACTTATCATGATTTCTCTTGAAGAGGGCCAGTGAAGTACTCTGATTTAACATGGATGGGAAGTCTTTTCCAGAGTATGGGCAGTCTCTGGGTTATGAACCTGTCTCTCCAGCATGTTCTTTTGATTGTGGTACTGAGGTTGAGGTCTCTGGAGTGTATGGTGTGGAGGAATTGGGATTTCTTTAGATGAAGCATTTCTAACAGAAATGGGTCAGATATGGCTTTGTCAAGCAGAGATCGCCTCTAAGTAGGCGATATGAGACTGAGAATAGTTGGAGTTTTTTGAGTCTGTCCATATAAGACAAATGCCAACTCCATGTTTCTCAGTATACTGGATAAATTAGCACCCCCTAGAAAAATTTGTTTGAAGCCCGACCATGCCCACCAATTAGCAAATGAAACCAAAGCTTTACTCAAACTGAGAGACAAGGCCTGGGAAACGGTACAAAAATAAAACTCAAACTAATTGACTAGCATTCCTAGAGCTCAGAAACAAAGCCTAAAGCAAATAAAACAGGACAAAATGAACCACTGCACCAATATCGAAATGAAACATAAAAATAATCCACAAAACTTCTGGTCAGCTATAAAAACAGTCCTAAATCTGGTCATGCAACAACCCCACATCCCACTTCCTGAAACAATCTACTTATTGTGGCAGAAAAATTTAACACATACTTCACTGAAAGCATAATATCACTCTCCAAAAATAACTGCCCCTCCCCAACAACAGCAGCCATAATAGCAAACAACAAAAATGCTTTTTCATTTCAGCCAGTTCCAACAAGTACCATAAAGCAACTTCTCAGAAAACTTAAACCAACTACTATGACAGCTGATAACGTCATAACTCAATATAAAGCTAGCTGCCGACGCAATTGCTTAGCCAGTCTCAATTCTTGTTAATTTTTCTATTATTGAACAGCATACCCCATCTCTTTGGAAAATTACATACATAATTCCACTACACAAAGGTGGTAATTCTACAGAGGTTTCAAATTATAGGCCTATTGCCATTTTACCCTTGTATCCAAAATTCTGTGAAAGTGTATACATTCCCAGCTTCTGGACTACCTCTCCACTAGCAACCTATTAGCTACATCACAACTTGGATTTAGACCAAATCATAGCACCACAACTGCCCATCTGAGCTTCAACAACACCATTAATATAGCTCTGTTATAAATGCTACATCTAAAGAAATCCCAATCTCTCCCCACCACACGCTCCGGAGCCCTCAACCTCATTACCACAATCAACAAAATATGCTGGAGGGACCGGTTCATAACCCAGGGACTGCCCATGCTCTGGAATAGACTTCTCATACATCTCAAAACAGTGCACCTCACTGGCCCTCTTCAAGAGAAATCTTGAGTGGATGGGAAATAGTTCACCCCGAGAATCACTCCAGTGGCTCTTCTTGATGGAGGCACTGGGAACTAATGTCAGGCGGCATGATGCCAGGCACTTCTGTGGGCTAGGCTTGTAAAGGCTCCAGGGCCATTAGCCTAGTACACTCCTATTAACCTATGAATGAGGGTAAAACAGTGTCCACCATCTTTCTGGATCTGTCAAAAGCTTTCAACAGCGTCTCCCACCACAAACTTCTAACAGCATTCTCTAACCTAAATCTTAGTCAATCTGCTCTTACAGGTTTCAGAAGCTATCTAACAGGATGCCAATGGGGCTGTAAAGTGGGAAAAAGACCTCTTCTCTCTACTTCCTGTCACATTGCGAGTACCTCAGGGTTCTATTCTTTGCCCACTTCTCTTTATTCTCTTTACTAATAACCTTAACACAGCTACCTCTTATGCCTCCTTAGTACAATATGCTGCTGATTCTATATTTGTATGTGCCGCCCCTCTACAAGATCCCCAAAATGTAACCCAAAATCCTTCTTTGAAATAGAGTCCCTGACTTTCTGAATCTCAACATATACTCAACCCTAATAAAACTAACCTTATGATTTTCTATCCCGCTAGAGCTAACGACCCTCCCCCACTCCTTCATTGAAGTCATAAATAATGCATCTGTTATACCAGTATCCTCTACAGAACTCTTAGGTGTCATGATTAATAAATTAAAATTTGATATACACATATCACAAAAAATGAAGAAAGTTCACAGAAAGCTAGGTATAATTCATTAAAATAAACAATTTCTAACAAACACTAGGATCGCCATTGCAAGAACATACCTTCTGTCTATTCTCCTCTATGCTTCCCCAATATTCACTAATCTAAAGAATACAGAACTAGGTAAACTGAAGTTTTTTATAATGAAATAGCAAAATTTGCTGTAGACTCCCCTTATCGATCACACCATTGTCTAGTCTGAATCAACTTTTCTGATTGGAACTACTACATCTCCTATCTATCAACTGTTAACTGCTCATAAACTGCTCTATCAGCCAGAAAAAAAAAAAGTTCACCAAAACATAATTGAACCTTATTCCAACAAGTGAATATTGCAGTTCACTAATAAATCTCTATTAAAAAGTAATCAAACCTAAGTATACTGTGATGACTCGCCCTTTTCCAATTACATAGCCAAAACCTGGAACTCACTCCCTCTAACTGAGAGATCCACTCCCAACACAGCTCTCTTTAAAAAGTTTCTCAAAGCCCACTTAACTAACATATGTCTCTGCTCTTGAACACTTCAGGTTAGAATACTTCCTCTGCAACAGACCTTACTACCCCACTCCAACTATCTTAAAGTACAGGTCAACTTGCTTACTGTTTCAATGCTTACCTCTATATCACCTCCTATCTTTGGAAATCAAAAACTGGATTTTCACTTTTTTCTGATTTCATATAAATTATACTATCTATCATTTCCAGAGCTCACATATGTTCTCTAGCAGGAAACCACTGTATGCAAGGATTCCTATGCGAATTGAGAGATATTGCTTTGTATTATGACTATAGTGCAAGTTTCTTACCCCAAGTACTGAATTTACATGTGTAACTGTAACCATTTACTTTGCTGATTTTCATTAGTTTGTTTGTATGTGGAGTTTTTCTCCCTGGGCCTCAGCTTATGGGTTTCACCTAGTCGAACTTTTCCTGTAAACAAATATAAAATAAAAGAAAATGTGATGGTTCCAAATTGAATATTTTTGTTGCTAAACTGAAGAAATGATGATAGAGCACTCTCTGGAGCAAAGGATGTATAGATGATATGTCTGGTGCATTTAAGAAGTACACTTTTGAGTCAAGATTTGAAATACCAACAGTAACACAAAACACTTCAGTGTCATGCTTTTCATTTATTTAACACTCCACTTCTACCCTAGAAAAACTAAATTGTGATAAAATCAGAACACAGAAAGCATGCCGTCACCACAGAACATGTTTAAGTAGTGGCAGCCTCACAGCTCTTAAAGAACTGTGATCAGTGCCAGATTCTAATAGGCAAGATTCTGGGTGCCACCCAAGGCCCATAGTTCCAGGAGGCCCGTGACCACCTAACCAAATAATTTTTTAAAAGATTTTGTATGTTCAGCATTATTAACTCATTTTAATTATGCTTAGTTTATAAGCTATCGTTAACATGTTTTAGTATAAAAAAAGTGATAAATGACTTAAGCTGACTCAAAAGACAAGTTTGGGTGCTAAGCACTTCAGAGCTTTCCTATCATTGGAGAGTGTGCTTCTCTGCAGGCTGTTGAGGATTTGATGGTTGGCTTGTGCTGGGCAGGTAAGTTATGTTTGGGGGAAAAAAAACTTTCCATATTAAATATTTGTTATTTTAATGAACTTTCCTGCTTATGAAAGTTTTTTTTTAAGCTAGCAGTTTGTGTTTTAATAGATTGTTATGAGACTTAACTGTGCATTTAAGCAGGAGAACACTTTTTTTCTGTCAGTTTAAATGTTTAAAGTAGTTGAAAACCATTTTTTCTGTGGAGAAATTGTTTTACTTTCTGGGTCTGGGAAATTATTTTAAAGTGTTTTTTGTGAAAATGTGACTTTTAAAGACATTATGGTTCCTCAGACGAGACATCCTTTACCCCAGATATGTCTGGTGTAGCACCTACGGGCACTGTGGACCAGGGGTTAGCCATGTCTTCTGACTATTTTAGTCCACTCAGTGGGCAAGGCAGAGCCACTCTCATCCTGGGAAAGGCAGCAGGGAAGATTTATTTCTTTGGTCAGAATGCTGTGCTTATCCCTAGGTAAGCTGCTATTGCCATTAATAACACTGTTGGCCCTATATTTCCTGTTAAACAGAAACAGGAAACTAAACATGCCTCTTCCTCAAATTTCCTTAGACATGAAGAGTATATTGGATGTGGCTCAGGGTTTAATTTAAACTATAATCCTCCTTATAGGGTGTTTTTATTTTCTGGTAAAAGAAAGAGGGCTTTTTCCTGAAGTGATTCAAGATTCTGAATCTGGATAGGGAGATGTAGGGACATCCACTCGTGCACATCTACTCGTGTATAAATCGCGCCATCCCAAATAGAACCAAGATGCTCTTCTCCAAAAAAAGGAAGCCAATCCGGTGGTCTCCTGCCATAAACTATACAACAGAAGGAAGAAACTGTTGCAGGAAAGAGGAAAATCCCTGGATGCAAAAAACTCCCTTACCAGCCTCAGTAAGAACCTGAGATCCCTCATAAAATCTTCCAAAGCTAGTTACGAAAATACAATTGCCAAAGATTCCAAAGCCAACCACAAGGCATTCTATAGTTATGTCACGAATCTAAATGGCAATGCTCAGATCTACTCTGAGCTATAACAGAATGGCATTAAATATACTGATCCCAAGGATATTGTCAGTATACTGGCAGGTCGATTTAGTTCAAGCTTCACCCCTCTCTCATCTCCTAAAGGGCCCATCTCTGTACCAAAAGATTGCCAAATTCTGGTAATCACTGCCACACAGGTAGAAACCACACTCTCCAAAGCTAAGAATACAGCATCCATGGGACCAGATGGCATTCCGGGCCATGTACTACATGAACTGGCACCTCGCCTGTGTCATGTTTAATCATAGCCTCACCTCAGGCTTCGTGCCCACAGAGTGGTGCACAGCTACAGTTATCTCAGTCCACAAGGGGAGATCACCTTGGACCCTGGGAACTACCGTCCCATCATTCTGACAAGCCTGATCTGCAAGGGCATGGAACGTATTATCATGGAACTTGTATACAAAGACATTGGCAACCTTCAAACACTGGACCCCACCCAGTTTGGGTTTGTGAAGGGTCGATCTTGTCTCCTGAACCTGATTGACTTCTTTGAATCAGTCTCCAGAGCTGTGGATGAGGGTAAGGCGGTCCACGCAGCCTATCTGGACCTTGCCAAGGCCCTTGACACCACCCCCCACTCTGGAATCCTAGATAAACTTGCTAAGCTGGGCATAAATCCCTACATCACTCGATGGGTTGCCAACTGGCTTACTGACAGAACCCACACTCAAAAAGTAGCCAACTCCAAATCCAGCTCTAGACAAGTGGAGTACCTCAGGGTTCAGTCCTGGGACCACTCTTGTTTGGCATCTACTTCTCTGACATATAGGCCAACACTAAGGGACTCTGGCTAACCAAGTTCGCAGATGACTGCGAACTGGGAGCCATTATTGAATCCCCAAATGATGTGGATATTCTACAAAAGGGTCTTACAGAAACAGATGCTTGGTGCCAGAGCCATGGGCTCAAGCTTAATGCCAAGAAATGTATAGTTATCCCCTTTGGGAAAAACCATGTACCCATGAATTACTGCATAGGTGGCAGTACACTAAACACTGAAAGTGTGATGACAGACTTGGGGACACAGGTGGACAGTGGTCTCACCTTTGATAACCACATTACCACAACAGTCAGGAAATCCTTCTATGTGGCACACCTCATCACTAAGGGCTTTTCATCCAGAAAAAAGGAGGTCATTGTTCCACTGTACTCATCCCTCATTAGACCCATTATAGAGTACAATGCCCCATTTGGTATGTACCTCACAAGACATCTACAACAACTGGAAAGGCCATAGAAATACCTCACTAAAAGAATCACAAGCCTAGAGCAGATGCCCTATGCTGACCGTCTAAAAAAAAAAAAAAAAAAAAAAAAACTCCAGCTATACTCTGTGGCATATCATCCACTCAGAGGCGATCTCTGCTTAACCTACAGGGCCATGTCAAACCCTGAGCTGCTGGACATGCTCCACTTAAAGAAATCCCAATTCCTCAGAGCCACATGCTCCAGGGATCTAAACCTTGTCATCACGATGAACAAAACATGCTGGAGGGATAGGTTCCTGACCCAGAGACTCCCCATACTCTGGAATAGACTGTCCATACATGTCAAGCAGAGCACCTCCTTGGCCCTCTTCAAAAGAAACCTTGACGATTGGATGGGAGATAGGAACTTCACCCCAGGGATCACGTCAGTCGCCCTGCTAGACAGGGGTCCAGGGAAGTAAATACTGTGGGAAGAAATATCCAGGGAATTGTTATGGCTAGGCTTATATAGGCCGTAGAGCCGATAGCCTAGTACTAACCTATGAACATGTACAGGATTTTCTACTCAGTTTTTAGATTAAGACTCATTGGGGAGCTTTGTTTCTGATTCTCTCTCTGTGGGGATTTCTCTTTCTCGGAGACTATTTCCAGAATATGCCAGTGTTTTCAGTGGGAGAATACTGAGGTTTCTCAGGCCTTCAGAAAATATTACGAGCTGTTATAGAAGGAATTTCCAGACTCGACACCTGTTCCTCCTTTTCTGTCAACTCTGGAGGATGATGTATTTGCAGTTTTCCTGATGGACAGCCTTCTGTCCCTAAAAATGCAGATAGAATGTATTGCAGGCTATGAGGCATTCATATTTCCCATGTTTAGATGACTTGCTTATCTCGCAGTGTTTTTTTTAAAGTGTCAGGAACTTCTCATTTGGTTGAGAGGTCTCTTCCACCAGCTGGGATTCCAAGACAATGTTTGAAAGTCTCTTTTGACTCCCTCACACAGGATTGGGTTCCTGGATTGTTGTTTAGACACCTCGGTTAAGAGATTTTCTTCGACAGGATAAAATAGGTTTGTATCTAAATCCATTTCTAAGATTTTCCACTCAGATTTTAGTTAATGTGGATGAATACCTCAAGACTTTGGTTATCGTGGCATCCATGATTCTCATGATACTCCTGGCAAGACTTCACATGAGAAAGACACAAGGGTATTTGCTGTCTCTGTGGTTACAGCACCAACCTCCTTTGTCCTTTTAAATCCCAGTGCTGGAGTTTGTCAGAAGGGAAATTACTTGGTGAAAACAGCAAATTTCCTTAAGTCTGGGTCTCCCTTCCTCCCTCTTCAAAATTCGTCAGTCATCACAGACACCTCAGACTTTGCTTGGGCAGCAATTTCAGGAGGAATAAAAGGGCAAGGTGAGTGGGACACACAGGGGCATATACAAGTGCGTAAATATAAAAAAAAATAATGCTTGCCATGACAAGGCACTCAACTGTCTGAATCATCTTTGGTCCCTGGGACCTATTTAAGTTGTGACAGACAATGCCACAGTTATTTGGTACATCAACAAGCAAGGGGGTACCAGGTCATACCTCCTTTGCAGACAGGCTGTATTAGCTTGGCATATAGCTTCACAGCACATTCTCACTTTATAAACATCCTACTTTCCTTCAGAGCAAAATTGTGTAGCAGACAAACTGAGCAGGACAAATGCAACCCCTCACAAATTGAAAGTAGATCAGGGGGTCTTTCCCACAGATGGATCAAATCTTGGATTTCTCCCTTTTTTGGAAATGGCCAGGGACCGTTATTGCAATCTTCCTCACAGAATGGTCTACTCACCCCAACCTCAATCAACTTCGCTTGCCTGCCTGGATGATAGGGTCTTAATTCCCTTTAAGCACCTGTTTACTGAGGAAGCGCAGCAGGTGGTAATGGAGACAAGAAAGCCTGAAACAAGAAAAATCATATAGTAGTAAATAGACAACATAACCAGAACCCATTCAGGGTTAGTGTTGTGGTTTTACAAAATGTGCGAGTTATCCTATGGCCTTCCTTACTTCCATCAAGGTTCATTTATAGGGCATTTCATCATGTCTGCCATGGATGCTTCTCTTTCTATGAAATCTCATGTCAAAATGTTTTTGAAATAGGTTTTACATAAGAGACCTCCTAGAAAACCAGTCGGCAATCCTTAGAATCTTAATTTTGTGTTAGAGAGAGTGAAGTTAGGTGAAGGCTGCCAGCCTAGATAGATATAATTTTGTAGATAATTCTGTCATTTGTAAATATTAATGTAAGCCAAACAGCTTGTTGTCTTAAATGTGAAAAGACTGTATTGGATGTTGAACTGAAAAAAAATTAGCAACAGTGCACTCTGCTGTAAGAAAGCTGATAAGTCAAGCATTGTGAAATTCTCTGATATAAAACTCTGAGCCGAGATGTCTAGAGGGAGGCATTCTGCCTATTGTTTTAAGGCCAGAGTTAATGGCTAGAATTGACATGTATGATTTCTTTTATTGCTCTGGCTTCCTGACCAGCTGCAAGATCAAAAGGACTATTAACCACTGAGTTTCTATTAGCCTGGGAACCAGAAAGTAATGATGTAATCTGAAATGAATCTGTGGTACTGTGTTATCAATTTAAGGAGAGAAAAAAAGAGGGCATTTGAGCATTTGTCTTGAGGACATCCAACTCACCAGCTGTGCCTGTGCTCTATATGTACGTTTATTTTAGAACTGTTTTCTCTTTATATATAGCTAGGAAATGGGAAGATTAGATTCATTTTTTCTGTATTGATGTCAGAACTACTGTATTATTTTAAGTATTTATCTGTGATCTCTGAACTCTTGACTAGCACTGTGTAGTAATAAGTATTGTCTTGTGTTTTTATTGTTTATTATTAAATATTTTTTAAACCTTTCAACTGTGGCTGTTTTGTGTAGAGATAATTTAAGCTCTAGAGTACATTGCATGTATATAGTGATACTGGCCAAGCCACTCCAATAAGCCTTGACTGTTTAGTTGCACTTGCCATTTGGATAACATTATTGCACAGTAATAATTGGACACCCTTTCGTAAGGGCAGTTTAGTAGCTGATAAATATTAGTGGGTGGTGGCAAGTAGTTCTACTGTATAGTCTGGGTAAAAGGAACACAGCTGGAGAACCTGTGCCAGCCTTCCCCATGAGTGTCTGTGTGGTTGTATACAACTCTTACCTCAAAGTTTGTTTGTTTAAGTCAGCTACTTGGGCAGGGACATGAAGAACTGGTTGGACACAGAGAGTGCTGGAGGTTTTAGCTTGCCCACTAGGCTGAGATCAGAACCCTATAGCTGTGCCAGTGGGGAGTCTTATTGGGGACCTGGATAGAAAGGGAGAAACCAGCCCAGACTGACTGTGATCTCTGTGTGCTCTTAAGGGAAATTGTACTTTACTGTGTGTATTTATTATCCTTTCCCTATGTGGGTGCCTCTCACTGGTGTTAGTGGTGAGGATTGAGGCTATTTTATTGCTGGGTCAGTGCACAGGTGTCACACATTAATTGTTTGGCAGTGGTGGAATATCCAAACCACATAGCAATTGTTTGGTAAATACTAATTGGCTTGTAGTGGTGTGGGTAGAGTGAATTCCTGTAGCTTGTGTAAAGTGATCACTGAAGGTGTTTTTGTACTCTAAATCAGCCACACAGTGAATACTCAGAGTTCAGATCACAATTGTTTTATTTCTTTTGTTAGCTTAGTTAGTCAGGGGGAACAGGCAAGCATGTCAGCAGAGGAGTATGGAAAGTTGACAAGGAGCCAGTTGGCTGAGATGTGCCAGACTAGGGGACTGGTGCATGGAAACCTGACTAAGGCAGACATGATTGCAGCATTGGTCACAGCTGCAGCAGAAAATAGCAACCAGGACTATGATCAGGCTGGCAGTGGAGATGTACCACACACAGAGAATGGACAGCTCAACCTTTCTGCAGAAGACTTAAAAATCCATCTGGAGCTAAAGAGACTTGAGTTGGAGGCCAGACATTTGGAAATAGAAGCACCTGAGAGACTGAGGCATTTAGAAAGTGAGGACTATGAGAAACTGCAATGTTTGCAGGCTGAGGAAAATGAAAAACTGCTACACCTGGTGGGAAAAGGAAAGGCAGAGGCAGCACGAGAAAGAGATACTGACTCCTCACCAGAGTCATGGAGGTAATGGGGAAGGGAGTAGCTGGACCCCAGAAGCACATAAGGTCAGTAAATTTTTTCCACAGTTTACAGAGGGGATAATTTTGATAGTCCACATATCCTCTCAAACGTGAATGAAACAGTATGATGTTGACCAAAGGCTCTGGGTCCCATCCCTGACCCCCTTACTCCATAGTAAAGCTGTAACTGTGCTGTCTAAAATTTCTGATCAAGAATGTTTTGATTATACTACTGTTAAGAACTGCTTGTTAGAATTTTTTAAGCTAACACCTGAAACTTATAGGAAAAAGTTTCATGAGCATAGACGCAAGGCAGATGAAAGTGTGTGTGAATATGTTGCTGAACTGAGCACTTATTTTCATAGGTGGGTGAATGGATGTCAGGTCACCATGTTTGAAGGGCTGGCAGATGTTTTGGTGAGGGAACAAGCCCTTAGCACTCTCCCCCAAGGACATGACGATCTGGTTAGCTGATAGTGTGCTACTTCAGAGGAGTTGGGGAAGAAGGGAGACATACCCGCAAGCAGGGCACAGGAAAGGGACCCCCAGTACTGCTCAAGGAACCCATGGTGGGCAGCACACACTGCCGCAACAGAATATGCCAGTAGCAGGAGAAGCCACTAGTTCAGCTACATGTCCAGGACCTAGGGTTAAATGTTTTGAATGCAACCAGTGGGGTCATGTGGTGTACAGATGTCCATGGAGGCAAGATGGGGAACAAAAGGTGTGGGAGTCAGTAAGTGGGAAAGACAAAATGCCAATAGCAGGTTGTCTTGAGATAACAGGGGTACCAACCTACCATCCTGTGGATGTCCTGATGGGATGGATTTGGATGAGGCAGTACCATGCGTTAATGCAGTTACACATAGTCAGGCTTCGAGACAAGCATGTGGGTCTGGTGGCCTGGGAAGACCCAGACAGCCTGCATACTTGCAGCCAGGACTAGGGAGGTAGTTACTTCAGGGAGGGAGCTACGCTGTAGCAGTGAGACTGTAGGTGAGCCACAGCATCTTGTGGGTACTGATGTTCCCTTTGTCAAAGTGACTGCAAAGGTAGAGGTGAGTAGTAGTACCCAGGCTGACAGAGACACCGCTGTCAGAGGATGCCAGACTTCCTGTGGAAGGAGAGCTGGGGAGGGTTACAAAGAGAGAGTTGAGACAGGCACCGCTCTCAGACCCTACATTGCAAGGCCTGAGGCAGGTAGCTAGTGAGAGACCTGATTCTCAAGAGAAGGGGGGAATCTGTATACTGGGACAAAGTGTTACTGTATAGAAAGTGGACCCCTGAGGGAGGGCTAGAAGGTGAGAGGGTATAGCAGTTGGTAGTGCCTAGAGTGTACCATCTGGTGCTTCTAGCCATAGCCCATTATATTCCCTTTGAAGGTCATATGGGCATAAAAACGTACAAAGAAACATATTCTGCAGAACTTCTATTGGCCTGGAATTTCCAGTGATGTAACAGGGTACTGCAGGACCTGTGAGCAGTGACAAAAGGTAGACAAGGCAGGAGACAAGGTGAGAGCTCCTTTGATGCCTTTGCCTGTGATTGAGGAGCGATTTCAGAGGATAGCCATGGATAATGTGGGGCCTCTGAGTACCCCGAGTTCCACATGGAAAAAAGTATATCCTAGTGGTAGTGGTTTATCCTGCAATATACACTGAGGCAGTAGCTTTGTCCTCTAATGAGACAGAAAAGGTGGCAAATGCTTTGTTAGAGATTTTCATCAGGGTAGGTTTCCCAAAAGAAATACTGACTGACATAGTTGCCAATTTCATGTCAGACCTGCTGACATGTCTGTGGAAGTACTGTGGGGTGAAACACCTGAAGACCACCATCTACCACCCCCAAACGAATGGTCTGGTTGAGAGGTTAAACTCTACAATCAAGTCCATGCTATGGGCATTTGCAGACAAGTTTGAGGGAGTGGGACAAATATTTTCTCCATTTGTTTGCTTACAGAGAGATTCCCTAAGAATCCACAGGTTTTTTACCCATTGAGTTGCTGTATGGGCATAGGGTGAGGAGACCTGTAGATTTAATTCGAGATGAGTGGGAATGTATGTGTGAATGTCACAAGGAGTCAGTTGTGGCATATGTCCTAAACCTCAGGATAAAGCTCAGGGAACCCATGGTCTTGGCCCAGGAGAACCTGGCAGAAGCCCAACAACAGAAAAAGGACTGGTATGACAAGAATGCTCGAGCTAAAGAGTGTGCTGTAGGGCAGCAGGTAGTGGTTCTCATTCCTGCCAGACATGAGCTGTAAGCAGCTTGGGAGGGACCCTACAAGGTGGTAAGAACAGTAAGTGATGTTAACTACATGGTGGAACTGCTAGGCAGGAGGCAGGGGCTCAAATTGTACCATGTTAACATGATGAAACCTTACCATGATAGGGAGGCCCTTGTGCTGAGCATTTGCAGTGGATTGCAGGAGGAGTCTGAGGAAGATCTGGTGACTGAACTCAGTGAGGCTCGGACTGACACCTCAGTGGAAGGGGTAGTAATGTCCCAGCAGCTGTATCCTATCCAGGTTTGAGAAATCAGAGCAGTGCTACAGGAGCTTGGGGAGACATGTTCACTGTGAAACCAGAGTGCACCCACCTGGAGCAGCACCAGGTGGATACAGGACCCTAAAGTCCTAATAGGCAGGCCCCTTATAGGGTGCATGAGAGGGTCAAACAGACTCTGAGGGAGGAGATACAGGAGATGTTGGAACTAGGGGTAATTTGAGTCCAACAGTCCCTGGGTCTCCCCAGTGGTGCTGGTGGCAAAGTGGGATGGCAGCACCAGGTCCTGTGTGGACTACAGGAAATTAAATAGTCACACAGAGTCAGATGCTTACCCTATGCCTAAGACAGATGAGGCCCTAGAACAGCTGGGTGGGGCCAAGTATCTTACAACCAGTGATCTTACCAAGTGTTACAGGCAGATGCCCTTGACTCCCAGTGCTAAAGAGAAGTCCACCTTTGTGACTCCTTTTGGCTTGTATGAGTTCACAAAGATGCCTTTTAGGATGGAAAATGCCCCAGAAACTTTCCAGAGGCTGGTAGATCACAACCTAGCGGGAGTAGGAGGGGTTGCCCTTGCTTATCTAGATGATATTGCCATCTACAGCCATTCCTGGCAAGAGCACCTTCAACATGTCAGGGAGGTGCTGGGCAGACTACAGAGGGCAGGGTTGACCACTAAACCCAGCAAATGTCAGATGGGTATGGCAGAGGTCTCCAACCTTGGAAATAGAGTGGAGAGTGCTAGGATCAGGCCAGAACCTGGCAAAGTAGAAGCCATTCAGGCATGGCCTGCAATTGTTACCAAAAAGCAGGTGAGGGCATTGTTAGGGACAGTAGGGTACTACAGAAAGTTCATCCCCAGTTATAGTACCATAGCTGCTCCCCTAACATATCTGACAAGGAAGAACAGGCAAGATTAGGTAGTGTGAACCCCAGCATGTGAACAGGCATTCCAGAAGCTTAAAGAAGCTTTGGGAGGACCCCCTCTGTTAGCTAGTCCAGATTACAGCAAAGACTTTGTTGTGCAGGTGGATGTTTCAAACCATGGGATGGGTGCTGTACATAGCCAGATTTCTTCAGAGGGAGAAGAAAACCCAGTGGTTTATCTCAGTCTTAGGCTCCAACCCAGGGAGGAATGCTATGCAGCTGTTGTAAAGAAATGTCTAGCCATAGTGTGGGTAGTGCAGAAACTTCAGCCTTATATGTATGGAAGAAAATTCACTAATGACAGATCACAATCCTATAACATGTTTAAACAGAGCCAGCCAACAAAATGTCAAGTTGCTAAGATGGAGCCTAGGGTTGAAAGCATATGATATGTCAGTGCAGCACCACAGTGGGATTATCAATGCCAGTGCAGATGGGCTGTCAAAGCAGGGAATGGGGTAAGGTATACTCAGATAGACCTAACCCTCTCAAGCAATGTTTCTCAAGGGTTACTTGAAAAACTAGCTTGAGTTCTCCGGGGGGGGGGGGGGTGAAGATAGGTGAAGGCCGCCAGCCTAGCTAGACAGAATTTTGTAGATAATTCTGTCATTTGTAAATATTAATGTAAGCCACAGGCTTGTTCTCTTAAACGTAAAATGACTGTATTGGATGTTGAACTGAAAAAAATGTAACAATGCACTCTGCTGTAAGAAACTTGATAAGTCAAGCAATGTGAATTTTTTTATCTATAACAGAGCTGAGATCTCTAGAGGGAGGCATTCTGCCTATTGTTTTGAGGCCAGAGTTAATCGCTAGAATTTACATGTATAATTTCTTTTATTGCTCTGGCTTCCTGACCAGCTGCAAGATCAAAAGAGCTATTAACCTCTGATTTTCTGTTAGTCTGGGAACCAGAAAAAAATGATATAATCTGAAATGACTCAGTGGTTTTGTGTTATCAATTTAAGGAGAGAAAGAAAGTGGGCATTTGAACATTTGTCTTGAACATCCAACTCACCAGCTTTGCCTTTGCTCTATATGTAAGTTTATTTTAGAACTGTGTTTTCTCCAACTCACCAGCTTTGCCTTTGCTCTATATGTAAGTTTATTTTAGAACTGTATTTTCTCTTAGATATAGCTAATAATAAATACACACTCAGTGAAGTACAATTTCCCTTAAGAGCACACAGAGATCACAGTCAGTCTGGGGCTGGTTTCTCTCTCTCCAGGTCCCCAATAAGGCTCCCCACTGGCACAGCTATAGGGTCCAGATCTCAGCCTAGTAGTCTTTTTGAAGAAGATGTTTTCTCTTAGATATAGCTAAGAAATAGGAAGATTAGATTAGTTTTTTTCTGTATTGATGTCAGAACTTTTCTACTGTATTATAAGTATTTCTCTGTGATCTCTGAACTGTTGTCTAGCACTGTGTAGTAAGAAGTATTGTCTTATGTTTTTATTATTAAATATTTTTAAACCTTTCAACTCTGGCTATTTTGTGTAGAGATAATTTAAGCTCTAGAGTACATTGCAAGTATACAGTGATACTGGCCAAGCCACTCCAATAAGCCTTGACTGTTCAGTTGCACTTACCATTTGGATAATATTGCACAGTAATAATTGGGCACCCTTTCATAAGGGCCTTTTATTAGCTGATAAATATTAGTGGATGTTGGCAAGTGGCACTACAGTATAGTCTGGGTAAAAGGGGCACAGCTGGAAAACCTGTGCCAGCCTTCCCCAGGCGTGTCTGTGTGGTTGTATATAACTCTTATCTCAAAGTGTGTGTGTCAGCTACTTGGGCAGGGACACAAAGCACTGGTTGGACAGAGAGGGTGCTGGAGGTTTTAGCTTGCTCACTAGGCTGAGATCTGGACCCTATAGCTGTGCCAGTGGGGAGTCTTATTGGGGACCTGGAGAGAAAGGGAGAAACCAGCCCCAGACTGACTGTGATCTATGTGTGCTCTTAAGGGAATTTGTACTTTACTGTGTGTGTATTTATTATTCTTTCCCTATATGGACGCCCCTCACTGGTGTTAGTGGTGAGGATTGAGGCTCCTTGATTGCTGGGCCAGTGCACGGACATCACAGAGAGCATAACACTTGCTCTATTTGAACCAGCTAACCTGGCTGACTTGAGGTTCTTAACATGGAAAACAGTTTTTATGATTGCTTTGACCTCTGTAAGAAGGTTAATTGTGTTGTAATCTTTCATAAGTCATGTCTGTCTCATTTTCCAAAGGAACATGGTTTCTTTGAAAAACAATACTTTTATGCATAAAGTGGTGTTCAAGTTTACTTAAAGCCAAACTATCCATCTCCCTGTGTTCTTTCCTGAACCTAAAATAAGAGAGAAAGGATACTCCATACCTTGGATGTCCATAGACAACTCTGGTGCTCTTTTGACAGAATGAAATATTTCAGAACTTAGAATTAAAAGGAAAACCACAAGTAATGGTGAAGCACTGTCACACAAAAATACTTTAATCCACTGGTTTAGCACTTTCAGCCCAAAAATTAGGCCTTCATCAGAACAAACTGTTAAACTGTCCCATTTTTATAGCATCATCAGTACACATCAAACCAATCAGATCTCAGTTTTCTTAAAACTTAATATAAAAATATATATATGTGTATAAAATACATCCTAAATAATGCATTCATTTTTAACAAGCATATAAACTCTTTACATGTATTATAATAGGCTTTTCTTTTCAACACAACTTTATAGTTGACACCATTGTTAAGCCCTGGTGCCCTGCATGCATCCAAAAGAACCTGCCATTTAAACTCTCTAAAATCTAGTTCCCCATCTCTATCTCCATTGAAATCCACTGGAACATGACCTATAACTGTGAGAAGAAACTTAACACTGTCAGTGTTACCCACACAGATTAAAGTGTGCTTATAACGAGCATTGTCCATATTTCTCTTTCTAAAGGAATAATAATGTTCATGCATCCTGTTTTAAGTTGCCTATTGGTCTTCCCAATATAAAACAAAAAAACAGGTGGAGCATTTTGCCATGTATACCACAAAGGTAGATTTACACTTGAAAATGCCTGGAACATTCCACCTCTTGTTCTGGGGTGCAATATCAAATTCTGGTCCCAATGGAGCTATAAAAAATGGGACAGTTTTTTAACAGTTTGTTCGAAGGCCTAATTTTTGGGCTGAAAGCGCTAAACCAGTGGATTAAAGTCTTTTTGTGTGACACAGTGCTTCACCAGTACTTGTGGTTTTCCTTTTAATTTTACAAAAGTTACACAAGGTGTGAGACAAGTCTGTAGTTTTTTCTAGAACTTAGAATTAATTGTTCGTGTGTTGTGAAGTTAAGAAGGAGAAACCTGTGTCACAACAGAGTATTTTCAAATGTTTGTCTAAGACTATTACCTTTTGTTATACTCACTGTAACAAAATTACTCCATACAGGGTATAAAGGCCCACTATACTACAACCTTGGTTTCATCTCTGGCTTTTTAGAAAGAGCTAGACTTGAAGTATTCTGGAAGCATACTTTTACAAAGCACTATAAGCTCTATTCCTTCTATACGTCTAGATCAGGCTTTGCTAGGGCCATTTTCCTGGGACTCCTCTCGTTCTACCTCAAAAAATTTGTAAGCTGTGGTAATCTGCCCATATAGCATAGTCTACTGCAGCACTGGTCAATATGATGAACATAGTACAGTTGTGTAAGTACCATAACAGTAGATATTTGAATGATCATTGCTGCAGTTTCTGCTTGCTTCTTCCTCCTTGGTTCTTGGAAGTGTTGTTTATGCCAAGGTGTGGACTTGTATTTTATTTTTGGTCCTATCTTTTATCCTTTCAGGGCTCGGCCTCTCTCTCCCTGTTGGCATGAAAGCTCTTGAACGGCTTGGTACTCAAACATGTCTTTTTTAGTGAGCTCCGCTCAAGCTGACTGTTTCGGTATGTGGTAATTTCCCCTGAAGCTTTGTAAGCTGGGCACCTATTATATTCTACGCAGGATATAACCCACATTGCTTAGGCTACTGCAGCAGTTATTATTTAAACATCTACTGTTATGGTAGGTTTAATTACACAACTGTATTTTCCTTGTTATACTCTGTATCCAGCACTTGCATATGCATAGTACTGGATGGAGGTTAATTTTTTATTTATGTATTTCTAAGTAAAGAACCATGTCTTTACTTAAAATGAAATAAATAAATGGCCAATAGCAATCCTGTGCACAGCACTGCAACTTTTGGGTCATCTCCTTTCCATGATTCATTAGGAGGGCAATTAGAAGAAAGCCCTGTACTGTAATATATGGTGGAGTGCTGCAGACTGTTGTACAGAAGGTCCCTGTATCATGGTTTGAAACACCTCAGAGAGATCAAGGTGAATTCCTGAGGTCCTCCTCATTACTCAAACACAGACAAAGGCTCAAAAGAAACTTGAAATGAAAGAGGACAGTTAGTCTTAAGAAGGTATCACAAACTGAAATACATTAAATTAAGCAAATACATTTCTCAGAAACTATTAAAAATATGGTTTACTTATATATTCATAACTCTGCTATACACTAGGTCTACTGTATTATCTTTGGAGCTGTACATTTTTAAGCTATAATTACAGTACTTCATGACCACTGCGCACATGCTAATCAAATCTCAAGTCTGTGTCACACCTGGACTGAACCTGTGCCCCTAAACCATGAAATCAGAATTTAGTTTTAAGCAGACATGTTTTCCTTAGGCTCACATCTCCATCCACGTCTGAGATTATTCAATCAGTCCTAATCCCACTGGAATTCGTTGGCTGCTTTTACTTCCATTTGGCAGATCACCGCAATGTAATCTGATGTTTGTGTGATGCTCAACATTTCCATATATTGCTCAGTGACGACACTTATTTGCCTGCTGTGTCCTACTCATTCACAACAGACTTATGGCATATCTGACTGGTCCGTTTCAGGTCCTTGTTGAAACAGTTCTTTGTAGCCTTGATCAGCAGAGTTGTCCCTTTCTTAGGGATATAGGAACCACCATTGCACTCTGGAATCACCAGAGCAGAGATGTAGGAACAACTGTCACTTATCTGTGGTAGCAGAAGTGGGAAAAGGCCACTGACTTGTACATTGTTGTCTTGATTCTATGGAGAAATCACTCCAACCATCAGTCTTCAGATCTTGTGGAAGACAAAAGAGCATCTTCTGGATATTAAAA
>NC_056743.1:943496624-943516624 GCF_019279795.1 Protopterus annectens
AAAAGGTCTTACCAATGTTTTTGTTGGGTGTGTATAACTGAAGGAGGTGTTTACTGGCAGTACAGAGGTGACGAGAGAGGTTATAGAAGGAGACTAAATTGGAGAGGTTGGGACAGGATGAGGGTTCATATAGGATAGTGTGCAATATGTAACTGGGGTATAAGCAGCTGTTTGGAAAATTCTAGCCATTAGAGTTTTTTTCTCATTCATAACATAACTGGTTGTCATACCTTGTTACTTGTTGCTTTTTATACATGTGAGATGCTTTATGAAAATATATAAAACGTTTAGACTTGGAATAGGGTTGCATGCTATAGATGTTGCTAACACTTTTAAGATTGGTGCACTGGTAGTGTGCTAGTAAAATTGCTAATTGGTATTCTTTAATGATTTTTGACACAGAAAATTAATTTAGGAAGGTTGGATGGTGACTTGGAAGCAGAAATATTAGCACCAGAATGTATCATACGATATGTCCTTAAGGCAGTATTAGCAAGGGACATAATGGAAAAACTGAATTCAGAACTTGTTCTGAATGAGTCCTGAATGTATATACAGATGTTTGTGTGTGTATGTCTGTGTATGTTGGGGGAAGGAGTATTTATCTAGAGAGAGAGCTATTGATATAGACACACACTGTAAGACTTTCAGGAAACGTGAGTCATCTCTTTACCTGTAGGACACAAGTGAATCAGTATCTAATTGGTTAATTAGTGTTTGGGTAGGTTTATTGTTTATACCTTGGACTAGAATGAAAACAATAATATTTTTGCATTTCAAACTTTTTAATTTGGAAGTTCTGCTTGCACAGAATATGTATTACTGCTAAACATTTAAAGTATTCTTTCAGATTAGTGAAGCTGTGTAGTTATATGCTGTGCACTTGTGTAGCACAGACTGTCAGTGCTTTAAACAAAACTAACAAATGTTATGAGTGTGGCACACTGTGGCTTGTAGTGTATGGTACAGCCAAGTCTGGATCTGTGGAGGAATGTATCATATAAAACTAAGCTATTTCCTGGCAGACACAAAATGAATGAAATATTTCAGACAAATTAATGATACGTTAAGATGTACTAAGCATTTTACTTATTTTCTTTATACGAAGCCTAGATCACATGGTACATATTAAAATATTTAATTTCTGTATTATATCTGTATGTGGATAAAACATTTATTTGTAATATATTTTGCTTATTCTAGATTTTCATTTATATTTCTTTACATATTTCAGTGTCTTAGATGTTATTTGTTCATAGTACTGAATGAGAAAGAAACAGCAGAATGTTCAATATGTATAGTCATTGTGTCTATGAAAGATGGTGCGACATATGGCTTAGATGAACAGCTGTTTCAATGCCATCTTGTCATTGGGACCATATGATGCTTAATGTTTAGGAACATGTATGGGTTAATAGTCCCAGCATTGCTATACCTGGTTAAAGCACTGCATCATTGCGCCATTGGGAAAGAAATGGCAGCACACTGGGGAATTATGATTTATGACACACCACAAATGAAAGGCAGAACACCATTAATCTGCATTGTTTAGGTACAAGGTGTGCAGAATTTACAAAATGTGCTTTGTCCAGTTGTGTGCTCTGTAATAACCTGATGAATGTATGGAATGAATGATACGATTGCACTCAGCTGTTGTCATGATTGCTTTGGAAGTAGGTGTGTACAGCCTACTTCTCTATAGCCATACATAATTCAGGAGTATGCATTTCATCCCAGTGCTGTAAATGAACAGTCCATTCAGTATTATGCATCCACCACTACCTGATATATACTGATTGAATACACTGCAACATATTGTATTAATATTGCAGCATGCAAGGAAAGCTGCATCTGGACAACCAGGTGACAATGTATACCAACGTAATACATTTGAATTGGTGTCCATTGTAGGTGATGTGTTATAAGGGCTGCAGTAACAAGATACAGGCATAGCTTTAACAATGAACCAATGAAACCTGTGAATTGTCCTACAGAATGTGTATTACTAACCTTTATAAGATCACTGGTAATATATAATATATTGACTATGGGCCTTCTGTCATCTTCTGGTTGGGGGGGGGGGGTGGAGAATGGGAGGATATGACCACAGTCTCACACACATACATGCTGTACCAAGGCTGATCAGGTGAGGCCATCTAGGAGGTGTTAAAGGCAGTTGATGGATTCCATAGTAGGATGGGTGGATATCAAGGGCAGACAAGATGTGAATGATGTGAAATGGCTTGTTAAGGAAAAGTTGGTTACTGACCAGTCATGTCACAAAAAAGGAAACTTTGAAGATTCCAATGGAACTACACAATGGATTGCAAAATACATGGATTAAAGAAAAGCACAGACCTAAGTACAGCTGTATGACAATAACCTAATGCACTTTTTTATTATGATGAGTTCCATATTTCCTTAATTCGTGAAACCTGACATTACTAAAGCTGTGAAACCGAATCTCTAATGTAATAAGAGCTGGAATCCACACAGTCTCATAGCAGGGGTATAAAAAAAGTAGGATGAAGGGGGTTGCTTCTCCAGGAGTAAGGTGCTAGTAGACATGATAGGTAGTACAGTAGTGGCATTAATTTCTGTACCTGCATTTCTGACTTCTGGAAAAGACATGAATGCTACTACTGCTTTTGTGCTTTGGACTGAAGTGCTTGAGGATTTCATGTATGGTATAACTAGTAATACGCTATGTACTATAAAATATAGTTAGTGTTTTGCTACGGTTTTAAACACTAGATGAAAGTAGAGGAGTTTTTTTTTTGAAGCAGGATCTTTTTTTTTTTTGCTTCTCATCTTACAGTTGAGGGGCACCAGGCAGCAGATAAGCCAGCTACAGCTTTGCTCATAGCACAGTTACTAGAGCTCTATAATTTGAACAAATGTGACAAAAGAATATGCATTTTGCATCCTATATCTCCTTAGAGTCAGCACAGTAAGAAGAATAATTACCTTGGAGAAGGAGCGATCCCTGGAAGGTAGTGTAAAACCTGTCTCGCTCTTTTTACAGGAAGCTGCCAGAGTGGAAAACCCAATAAGTACTATATGTTATTCATGCATGACACAACCACTAGTCTTATGGGCAGCCACCAACTTGAGCTGCTATGCTTGCGCAACGATGACATGAGACTAGATGACCCAAACAAGTGACCAAATGACTGGAAGCCCTTATAATAACTTAAGAAAACAAACAAAGTGATGGAAAATATTACCTTTGTCTAGCAAACTGAGATATAATCTATAGAATTTCTTTATATGAATGTGGCGTAAAACTGCCCCAGGCTTTTCAAAGTTGGTATGAATGTGTGCGTTTTTTGAATGCTGATGTGGGCACACCAAATTTCTTCATTGTTTACAGAACAATAACAAGATGTGCATAAAATGCTATTTTTGAACCTATATTAAATGTTTTTCTTGTAATTTTATTTCCGCATGCATTTAAGCTTTTTGCTGTGCTAATGCCATGGGTGCTCACAGGCAGGTGCAAGGGGGTGCACTTGCACCCCCCTGGATTTTGAATTAAAAAACATTTATGACTTAATACCATCGCAATAATCAACGTGTTTGAGTACTGGAAATCAGTCAAATGAATACCACTCCCACAGTCAGTGTCAGATCCAGCATTAGGCACCATAGACAGTTGCTTAGGGTCCCCTGGTTGGGAGGGGGGCCCCACTCTGACCAGGAGGCTTAAGTACTAATTAATTACAAAAAAAAAAAAAACCCAAACTTAACACTGCAATGGTCTCCTTTAAGGACGACCATGCATGCATTGCGTTCATGCTGCCACCATGGATATAAAGTCATTCCACACTTGCACATGGAATTTAAAATAACCATGTGTATGTCTGTCATTTAAACTAATGGTTCTGTTCATTTCTGAATGAGAGAGAAATTGTGTAGGTATGTATGTATGTGTATGCAATTTAAACTAGCCATTTTGTTTCTGTATGAGAAATTATGTGCGAATATGTAATTTAAACTAGCTGTTCTGTTTGTATGTGAGATGGTGTGTTTGCATGTTGCCGTGCTATGTGAGAGAAGATCAACGTGTATGTGTTACAAAATAACTCTCAACTGTTCATATATAGTCTCACAGATTTGGTTTATCATAAAATATGTGGTTTTCTGGCAATTCACGGAGGACTGAAGTCCTTAAATAATGGCGTATATAGGAGTTTGACTCGTATCCTTCAGAAAATGCATGCTAACACAAATTCTGTTATAACAACTATGTTGAAATAAGCACCATTTAAAATCTGTCCCTATTTTGGGGGATTTTATCCCCATTATTTCAGGCTTTGTCCAGATTTCTTGCACTAAGAGGTTGAGTGGTATGCATACCTCAATTGTTCACATTTTGCCTCGTATTTTTGGCCTATTTCTCATAAAATTTGTGGTTTTCTGGCAATTCAGAGGACTGAAGTCACTAAATGATGACATGTATGAGTTTCAGACTTCATATCCTTCAGAAAAATGCATGCTAACACAAATTCTGTTGTTCTAGCAACTTTTCAAGTCTGTGAGATCAATATTTAAATCTGTCCCTATTTTTTGGGCATTTGTCCCCTGTTATTTTAGGCTTTGTCCAGATTTCTTATGCTAAGAGGTTGAGATGTACAGAAGTATGGTATGTAATGCCCTAGCTGGGGGGTCAATTAACTTGAACAGGCTTGACCCTGAAACTTAGCTACAGGAGACGAGAGCCCAAATCCTGTATGGCAACTACCAGACTGCTGGCGGAATTGTGAGTTTGAGTTTCAGGACGTTTTTGGGGAATTAAGAGTTTCAGTGCATTTTCATGGAATTGAGTTTCGAAGGAAGAGAAGTTTACTGTTGCTCATGCCAAGTCTTATTTCAATGTGCAATTGTTGTGTTTAGCAAATGGTAGTCACTGTTTGTGATGTAGAATTTGAAAGCCATGTTAGTAACACAATTACCTTTGATGCATAAGCCTGTGAATTCTACTCCCACATGATGCAGATGGAGTATTGGTATTGCAGTGTCCTTTCGATTGCCGATTATCTGGTACTTTTTAAGGGGGGATAGGGGTTCTGCACTCCTGAGTGTGCCCTCCTTTGTATGAGATGCCTATGAACTTGTCGGTTTGTCAGTCACTCCCTATTCAATATTACCAGCTTACCAATTTTTTTAATGTAAAATCAGTAATTAAATTCTTCAAGGGCACTTGGAACTGAATTTGTAGATGAAACATTTTGTTTGCCAGTAGCAACAACTTCATTAGTTAAAGTTCTCTTTAATGTGTAATTATTCAGATGACTTTTAACTTCTGCAGAGATTGTGCTTATTGACTATTGGTGGATTGTAATGGCAGATGTCTGAGTGGACTTTTATGGCTGAAATGGGTAGTTTTGTCATTATTGGTTCATAGATTTTGTTTCATTACTTACTGAAAGAATGTTCAAAACTGCAAATTTAAAACACATTCTGACGTGGTGCTGTATTATACAAGGAATGTAATTTAATTCAATCGGGAAAGTGAATCTTGCCCCCCCCCCCCCAAACACCTCCAAACTTATAAAACAACTCTTAAGGTTGCACTATATACAGGTTAGCAAATGAGCTGAATCTTGACCAAAATCAGTCTTCAGTGCAGTTTACAGTGAGCTGAATGGCTTCCAGTATGCCATGGAAAAGACTGTAGGTGCAAGAAGTTGCTCTGCTGGCAATGCCCAAATACTGGACATATTAGTAAAATGTACAAGCAGCGAACAGGTAAGCAAAATGTGCAACTAAAACCATCCAAAGTGCTTGAAATAACTAGTACATCCAGTAGGCCAGATTTGAAGGCTATAGAAAATAATTGATAATCTGTGTAATAATGCAATGTTTGAGCATCCAAAGTGTGACCAATGAGAATTGTGCAAACAAGTAGAGCACTCCTGTGTTAATGCATGTGAAACTCCGATAGAAATGGGCTCTGGTGCAACAGTTGCTGTCATTCTGAGAGGGTTTTGAAAATTTTTCTGACATACACCACTGGAGAATTCATTGATTTTAAAATCATTTACTTTTAATAAGCTGGCTATAAAGGGTAAAACCGAGCTGTCAGTGACATCTAATGATAGACCACAAATACTAGAATTTTAAGTGTATTGACAAAACAGTGGTGGTTGTGTTTGGCACAGCACACAGTGGATAAAAAAATGATTTATACTGGTACTTCATTGATATTTTCTGTTGTACCATGGAAAGCACTGACCCTGGAGTGACTAGGTGTGAAGAGCTACGATTTGGGGCAGTGCATTTGTAAAGACCCCAACATAGATAATGCAACGCAAGAACCAGTCAACTGTACAACTAAGATAGCAGTTGTGTCATGCTTTTCTGCACCAAACATTACATGTAAGGATCAAAATGGCACTGAAAGCCATTTCACAGGAAAGGAGGTTGGATTTGAAAAAAACATTTCTTGTCGCAATGTAATTGGATATTCTTATAAAGTAACAATGGCACTATCTTTATTTTTTATATGGCTTGAGGTTGACAGATTTTATCCTGGATACCCAGATATTTGGTTTGCTAAAGGTTTGCACAGTGATTGGATGGTTGGTTGACTTCATTTTCATCTCTGTGCAGATTGCTGGACCTTCTGATGACTCTAGTTATATAATAGACTATTATAGAACAAGGCCTGCAAGACTCTCTCTTACTAATGAAACATTTAAACTTGTAGTTTTGAAGTAGAGAGCTATAGAAACTATACATTTCTTCTTGAAAAATGTTTCTGAAGAATGATCTCGTTGCAAGGAGAAATGCTGCTATTTTCATTGATGGGTAACTTCAAAAGAGTTGTGCCAAGGACACAGGAATGAATACAAATGACATTACTGCTTACTTCATTAATGGATAAAATTGTCTTGATGCTTTGTGTTGATATTGTCTTTTTCCTAGACTTGGAACATTGATTCTTACCAGGGAAAATACCATGTTGAACCATGAAGCGTATAGAAGACTGTCCTTCAGTAAAGTATTTTGCTTTGTCTTTAGTTTTGTATGTGTGCATAAACAGTCTGTGTTCATTTGTCATAGTATTAGTTACTTTCATAACATCTTTCTGTTTGGAGTTGTTTTATTGGAAAAGTATGTAGGGGTATCTGCTAAAGAAAGTGTTAAAGCTAAGGACCAGATCTTCAGAGCATGATTACTATGAAGTTATTGCTTTCCATTGCTGTGAAGGATGTGCTGTTTTCATTAAGAGCCTTGACTCTACTTACAAAATGCACTTTTGATCTGAGTGCAAGTTAATGATTTCATTGGAAAATGTTACATTATTTATTATTATTATTATTATTATTATTACTATTATTTTAATACATTTGTTTGCTGGGTAAGCCCACTGGACACAAATTTCCCTTTTCAAGGGTGACCCAGGAGTACTGTCTGGTTAAGTGATTTTATTAAAATCAGACTGTAGACAAATGAAGGTGGAAGGAGTTAAATCCTGTAATTCTGGTTACAGGAAGTGGCTCATTAATAGTTTAGAGCCTTAGTAATGTGTGCTTTTTGCCAGACATTTATCTGTTTTGATCCTCTGCTGTCTCACCTTCATTCTTGTTTCTCGCCACATTTCACCTTTACTTTGTTTCAGCCACCCACCCTCAGGGCTGTGGAAATGCAGTTAACTGGTAGCTGGGTGTCATGTTATGGCCACTGGATAGGTTTCGTTGCAACCTTTTCTCCTGCTGGTGGTCACTGATCAGGTTTATTTGCAAGCATAAATCCTTCAAGGAATAAGTGCAGTGCAACTTCTACAACTTGTGATTTATTAAATGGTACAGGCAACCTGTCTTTCTGTGTCCTACTGTTTTCAGTCTAGGTAAAGGTCTTGTCTTCTTTTTGGGGTTGTGCTGAAATATGCAAATCCCATCATCCCCTCATTGGGTGAGATTTATCTATTTATTGCATTTGTTTACCGGGATAAGTCTGCTGGGCCTAAAAGAGCCCATTTTCAGTGGAGGCCCGGGGAGAAAAGCTCCAACGTGATACAGAAAAAATATAAACATTAATTAGTACAGAAGCAGAAACAGTGTTACAGATAGTAAATATAGTAACATATACAGAATATATACATAAAAGCAGGAATCTAGTTTGTTTGATTACAGCAATATATACAGAAAATATACATTAAAGAAGAAGTCAATGAATTCAGTCAGATTGGTATAAACAGAGATCAGTATTATTGTACCAGAATCAACAAGTGAAGATAAAAATAAATATGGAGAAAATATCATCAGTCATTAGTAGCAAAAGAGATAGGAGTTTAGTAATCATATAAGGAAAGTGAAGAGGAGATCAGTCCATCAGATAATTCGTGTGTCTGCAGCTCAATAACTTCAAAACTTGGATAACTTCTGAATCTTGGTTATTGATTCTGTAGATTAATATATTGCCCTTAAACCATCAGGCCAGTTTAATACACAAATTCTAATGGTTTGTAGTTTCCATTGCCCGATAAAGAAAGTTCCGTTTTCATTTTTCTTTTACAGTAGTTATACCGATTTTATATTTGATGTATTAGGCAATAGCACTGCTGATGGTTCCATCCAAAAATAATTTTCAGGACTTGGCAATCACTGATGTACTCTTAGCTATTCCTTCTTGGCTTATTTGGAGATACTGTCTAAACTGAATTAAGAGTTATCTTTCAGCCTGTATTCTGCTGTGAAACCCTAGTACAAATCCTATCACCCCCATGTCTTTGATGGACAGAGGCCAACAGTAAGTTAACTAATCTCAAACTAACATACCCCTCTCACACCCACTTAACCCTTGGTTATCTCTTCCTAACATTCTCCCACCATATAGGTGACCAATGTACTTGAGGACAAAACTGGGTTGGGCTGCATGGCTAGGCTTATAAAGACTCCTTTGGTCAATAGCCTAGTACAAGCATATGAACCTATAATTAACATGAGACATTACAAAATGGCAGCTGATGGCTGTATGAGTCCCTAATTAAAAATGGCTGTAACTGAGCATTTGTAGATGCCACAAACTGAGGTCATATTTCTGTCTGTTGGAAGATATCCCTGATTTGTTTGTGATGCTCAGGAATGTTCTATGACAGGGATCCAGAGGGAAATGGATGGAAAACTGTGTACAAGATTTTAGACGGTGCAGACAGAGTGGGAAAAATTCATTAATCATGGTTAGTGAAAAGTGTGAGAGAGAGAGACCATGCATTTTGCTTAGACAGAAGCCCTGCAGGAGACCATCCTTCAAAGACAGAGAGAGAGTTAAAAGCACAAATAGTACTTTCTTACAAAACATTTTCTGAACTAAAGATACTATATACTTTTATTGGTATACTGTATTAGTTGTTTTGGATTTGTTCCATGAAACTAGAGCCCTTAACATGTGAAGCAAAACAACTGAAAGCAGCTGACTACTAAATAACCAAATAAAACAGCACAAATCAAAAAATGGCAAATGAAGAAAATACGAAAGTCATACAACACATTAAACAAAAAGTACCAAACAATAGATGTTCTGTAGTCCTATCTCACCTTCATTCTTACAGACCCGGCCTTTTTGCAAGCTCAAAATCTTCTAGTTGGCTCGTGGCTAGGTAGGTATCCCATGGTGCACCAGTATAATCACCAGATCTCGTTTGCCGCGTCATCGAGTTCAAATGTGCTTCTTCTTGGCCATGGCTAAGTTTAACACTTAGTTACTTTTTGCTATTTACAGCTTAATTTTCAATTTATATAGACTTTTTGCTAGTGTTGTTTTCTGTCATTAGAGAAGTTTAGTCAACTGCAGTACCTTTTTCCTCTATTTAGTGAATTATTGTTGAGAACTGGTTGGCCGTTGGCCTTGTTGTTCTCCTTGGTATCCTGTGTGCCAGTTTTGTTTCATTTACCGGGCTTTTTGCTCCTAGTTATTTACTGTGCTAGCCTAGTTTAGACAATTGGTAGTTTATCAGTTTGATAATTAGTGCTTAAGGCATGCCTTGCTCTCAATTTAAATTTCTGTGTGCAGTGTTCTTTAGAGCGTGTTATTAGCTTAGCTATTTAATGCTTGTTAGTATACGGTGTTATTAGCTTAGTTAGATATCTTTGAGTAATCCGCTGAGTTATTTGTCAGATTTTCACCTTAGCTGACAAGGGTTCCTGATTTTCCAACCCTTCTCGATTCTAAGGTATAGTTTTGTATAGAGGCCTCTACCTTGTGTGTGTGAGTTGGTATATTTGTGAATTCAGAACTTTCAGTCCTCCTTTCTAGGTTTCTTCCTTTATTTTTCTATCCAGGGCTAGGCCTGTTTGAGTTAGAGGACCTAGTCCTCATGGTTGTGTGATTGTTAGTGCGGTAACGGGCTAGGCCCATTTAAGTTAGAGGACCTAGACCTCTCTGGATGTTTGGCTTGTGTCACTTCAGTGCTATGTCTAAGGAGGCAAAAGATCATAAATCCTCGGGGTTTAAGAAATGTCAAATGTTCACAGAAAATGTCTATTACCGATGGCGACAGTAACTGTGTGTATTATCTCGGAGCCATCCATTTACAGGAAACATGCTTGTTTTGTCATTCTTTCAGTGTCAGGGTTTTACAGGAAAGGAAGAATAAACTAATATTAAAAGGTCTCCTTAAGCCTTCCTTTGAGGAAGACTTGGCCAGTTCGTCTTCCTCTTCTAAATCGCATGGATCTAAGAAAGACAAGGCTAAACCTACCAAGAGGCATTTCACGACTCCATCTGGTGTCTCGGAAACACCTCCCAAAATGTCGAAACCAGACAAGTCTTCTCCCTCCTCGGCTCCACTGATTTCAGAACCGATCGAGGGCGTAGCTACTATGGCTACAGCATCAGCCCCAGGCAGTTCAGAGCTGACCACTGATAGCAGACATCTAGCTGGTCTAGAGATCCCTTGCCGGTCTCCCCAACTTTAAGGTCCCCTATCTTACAAAGGTCTAGATCTCCCACACTGTCTTCCAGATCTTCCAGGTGCCTTACCCAAAATGCTGTTGGCTCTGAACCAATTGGTTCCGGAGCCACTTGAGTCCATTTTTCCCTCTGTGGTTCCTCCTCTGAGCCGTACTGGGCTTTCGGAGGTGGCATGCTTGATACCGCTGGCTGTGGAAGCCTCGGTTCCAGCTCCCCCAAGGCTGTCTCAGAACAGAGTTCCTCTCCGACACCTTTGATGCTCTCCATGGTGTCTAGGAGCCGAAGCTCCCCAGTTGGCCCTGACAGGGACGCCTGGAACCAGACCTCTTCGGTTCAGAGTCTCCCTCTCGGTGCATCGGCTAGGCTGAGCTTGGACTCTACATCTATCTTGGAGCTGATGGCATCCTCCATCTCCTTGGAGCTGGGGAGATCGGCCTTTGAGATGATGAGGAGTGTGTTGTCCCGATCATCAGCTCCACCTAGGGGTACCGACACTTTTCCCCATCAGGCACCGACTTGTGTCTCAGCACCTACTCCCTCTCTGGACAGCAGAGACCCACAGCCTCAGGAGCCCCCACTCTTCCGAGACCTCCCCAGAATACCCTTCCGAGAAGCCCCCATGTAGACTCCCAGGATGAGTCTCTTACCTCCGACACCAACCTCAAGGAGTTAGAAGGGTCCCCCAAGTCATCCTCTGATGATGTCTCCTTTGTGGACATCTTAGAGATCCTTAAGCAGAGGTGCGGCTGGCCCACTGTTACCCTTTCTGATGAGGAGTCTGTGTACCTGAAGGCTTTCAGGTCTCAACCTTCAGCCTTTTGGGTGTCTCCACCTTTTGATGAACTGTTAGAGCTTGTTAGTTGAAAGGTGTGGAAGACTCCTGATGCCCTGGAGCCAGTCCCCAGGAGACCTAATAAATTTTTGTTAGCCCCCAAGGAGAAGGATTTTTTATCCACGGGTGTTCCCCATACATGCCATGGAGGTGGTGGTAGCGGCGGCCACTAAGAAGGAATTAGTGGAGGCTTCATCTGTTCATCCACCGAACAAGGAGTCTCAAACGATGGACAGGTATGGGAAGCATATCTTTTCATCAGCAGCATTCACTCTCGGATCGCTGAACTACCTATCACACTTTACAAGGCTTCAGAGAGATCTCCTTAAGGAGTTAGGAGAGACTCTACAAGATACATCTACTGAAGGAGTCCCTGATAAGGTGTCTGCTCACTTGTCCACCTTGAATTCCATTGTTAACTCATCCATGAGGTTGATTTCTTATGCAGCCGATGGAGCGAGCAGGGCAAGCGGGTTCAGGAGTTTCCCTTAGGAGGCACTCCTGGATGTGCTTGTGTAATTTTGCGGAGCTGTTCAAGTCTACCTTTACCAACACCCCCTTTGACGGTTCTTCCTTGTTTGGACCTAAGGTAAAAGATACACTCACCAGGTGCAAGCAAGATGGGAAAACACACACTGCCATGGGAGTAATTTTTACCATACCCTCTAGACCATATCCCAAGGGTCAGAGAGGTGGTAAAATGTGGTTCAAGAAGTCCCAGAGATTTTTCCAGGATGCACAGGGTGACTCCTCCTTCAGAGGAAGAGGAGGAGGAGCAAATGGTAGTCGTCACCCTAGAGGCAGGGATGGGCTGAAAAACTAGGGAGGCCACGATTCATTTCGAGGTTGGCCCTATCAGCTCTCCTGATGTGGGGCCCGACTGCTTCTCGGGAGATGGTCGGGGGTCGCATTTCTTTGTATTCGGAAGCTGGCTAAGTATCACCTGAGACAAATGGGTACAAAGAATTATCACCAGAGGTTACTCCATACCCTTTTCTTTACCACCTCATGTTCCCAAGAGGATCCCAGATGTTCCACCCAATCACAGGGATCAAAACACACTGTAGAAGTGAACAAGTTGCTCACAAACCGAGTTATCCAAGCCATCCCCGCAGACCAAGTAGGATTCGGAACTTACTCCAGATTCTTTTTAGTGCCAAAACGTACAGGGGACTGGAGGCCCATCTTGGACCTCAGCAAGCTAAACGAATCCATAAAGAAGGACAAGTTCCGGATGGTGACACTGCAGTCTATACTCCCTCTATTAGAGAAAGACACTTGGATGTGCTCAATAGACCTCTAAGACGCGTACTACCATATAAAAATGGACAGAGCATCGAGGAGCCATCTACTCTTCTGGCTGGAGCCAGTCACTACCAGTTTTGTGCCCTTTGGTCTCACCACAGCCCCCAGGGTGTTCACCAAGTGTATGGCAGTAGTGGCAGCTCACCTGAGATGTCGAGGATTCCAAGTGTTTCTGTATCTGGACAACTGGCTCCTGATCATCTCCACCAGGCATCTACTTCAAGTCAGAGACGCCACTATCCAACTTTGTGCCCAGTTGGGGATTACTATAAAATGGGAAAAGTCTGCCTTATCGCCCACTCAATTTGTGACTTTTATAGGTGCAGAAATAGAATCAGTAGCCATGTTGGCTTGTCTTCCAGCAGAAAGAGCACACAGTCTTGTACAACAAATTCACCATCTTCCTTCCCTCGAAAAGTCAAGGCAAAGACAGTGCTGAAACTTCTAGGGACCATGGCCTCCGCTATATTACTAGCGCCTCTAGCCAGACTACACATGTGGATTTTCCAATGGCATCTATCATCCCAGTGGTCCTTCCAACAACTGCCTCTATACCACCACATACTGTTAACAGAGTCTTGCAAGAAGGACCTCCATTGCTGGATCCAACCCAACCAGCTAACGACAGGCACTCCATTCCTTCCCCACCAACCCGTTGCTACTGTGACCACGGATGCCTCACAGATAGGGTGGGGGGGGCATTATCTAGGCAGGACTGTCCAAGGCACATGGCAAGATCACGAGGCCCACCTGCATATCAGTGTCCTAGAGATGAGGGCAGTGCTCCTGGCATTGCAAGCACTCCACGACCTTCTTCCTCTTGGGACGATAGCAATACAATCAGACAACATGTTGGTAGTATGGTATCTCAACAAACAAGGTGGAACCAGATAATACCCACACTGTCGAGAGGCCATTCGTGTTTGGAAATGGGTGATATCTTCCCAGCGCTTTCTCGTGGCAATGCACATCCTGGGACAACCAAAGTGATAGCCGACAAACTCAGCCGGGCAGTCTTGATGCCTCACGAGTGGTCTCTGAAGCAGGAAATAGCGGAACAGATTTTCCGCAGATGGGGACAGCCTTGCTGCTATCTTTTTGCTAGCCTGATCAACTCCAAATGCAGCAGCTATTTCTCCCTTATCCCCCCCTCCAGGGAGCCACCGAGAGACTCACTTGTTCACAATTGGCCCCTGGATCTCCTTTATGCTCCCTTTCCTCTCATATCCAAGGTGATTCAGAAAGCAAAAACTGATGGGAAGCAAATTGATCCTCATCACTCCTTGCTGGCCTCATCAGGTTTTGTTCCCCTTCCTCGGGCCTCACCTACTAGATGACCCATGGATTCTGGACCCAGTGCCAGATCTATTGACGCACATGTCAGGCTCTCTTCATCCCAGCCTCCACACCCTCAGTTTGACAGCTTGGCTGCTCCAGTTCCATCCCTAGTCAGGCTTCATGATTTCTCACCCTCTGTGACTCACATTCTTACATCTTCTCATAAAAACCCTCCACTAGAAAGTTATACACCAGCAAATGGAGAAGGTTTTCTATTTGGGCTGAGGAAAGGACTGTTGACCTTTATACTGCATCTATTCCCGTGGTATTGCAATTCTTGTCTGAACTTCTTCATCAGGGTTCTGCTGCTGCCACAATTAGGGTTCGGTTGGCAGCAATATCAAATTTTCATTTGGGTCAACATGAGTCCAATCTGATATCACACAGATTGTGTAAGACCTTCCTTAAAGGTGCCACTTTGAGACCTCCTTTTCGGGAACCAGTAGCTTCATGGGATTTAAACTTCATTCTTTCCAAATTAACATCTCCACCCTTTGAACCAGCTCATTCGTCTCCTTTGAAATTTCTGTCTTGGAAGACTTTGTTTCTGGTGACAATCACATCTGCTAGATGCATTTCAGAGTTACAAGCACTGTCTGTCAAGCCGCCTTATTTGATTTTTCACAAAGACAGAGTATCTCTTCGTACTATTCCATCCTTTGTCCCCAAGGTGTGCGCTCATAACAACTTGAACCAAACTATAGAGCTTCCAGTGTTCTTCCCTAATCATTCCAATGCAGCAGAATACAGATTACATCAGTTGGACGTTCACAGAAATTACAGTTCTATCTACACTGGGACCAAGGAATTCAGGAACTCAGACCAATTATTTGTTTCCTTTTCTGACTCCAGATTAGGTCTCCAGGTTTCTAAAGTGACCCTTTCGAATTGGATCTCCAGTTGTATATCCTACATTTATTCTTCCGATGGTAAGCCTTTACCATTCAAAATTAAGGCTACGAGATCAGTCTACTTCTGCAGCCTTTCAAGCCAGGGTTCCAATTGATAATATTTGTGCAGCAGCAACATGGGCTACCCCTCACACATTTACTAATCATTACAGATTGGATTTGACCTCTAGAGGTAGAACCTCTTTTGGTTCCACAGTACTCAGGAGTATTTTTCCATGAGCCACCCAAGAATGAGGTGCTAGGGATGCTGTCCCATATGTAAGAATGAAGGTGAGATAGGACTACAGAACATAAAGACGTTATGTACTCACCATAACGTTCCATGTTTGTAGTCCATCTCACTCTTCACTCTTACGAACCCACCATCCTACTCCTTTCCTGGTAGGATCTGGAGACAGAAAAATGTTTTCTTAACAAGTGGAGACCTTTTATTATTGTTCTTTCCCTCTATAGTTAGCAGCAAACAAGATCTGGGGATTATACTGGTGCACCATGGGATACCTACCTATCCACGAGCAAACTAGAAGACTTTGAGCTTGCAAAAAGGCTGAGTCGGAGCCAAGGATTGGCTCTGAACCCATATGTAAGAATGAAGGGTGAGATGGACTACAAACATGGAATGTTATGGTGAGTACATAACTTCTTTTTTTGCAATGGAAGCTATGTCGTCATACATTCCTCCTTTAAGAAGTTTTGTCCTTGCCACTCCATACATGCTAATTTCATGGCTGTAAAACTATATGGGAAAGTTGTACATCTGGACCTCAGTTTTTATCTGTGTATATAAACTATGGGGAAGTCATTGGCTCCATGAACTGTCCTTCACTAATAACACATCTCATTTTTAACAGTTTCCTTTGCATACTAACTTTCTTTCCTACCACTTTCAGACATGGAACTTTAAATCACAGGGATGTTCTCAGAGTGGATTAAAACAAAACATTCCTGTTTGTTTTTCTCAGCAAGCCTTTTGTATACAGTAGTGATTTGAAATATGCCAGCGAGACTTTAGTTTGTAACAAACAGTTCAGTAAATGTTTCTTCTGTATGTTTCAGCATCAGTAATGTGTCCCACTCCGTGAGCCAGATTTTGCACAATAAACTAAGGCTTTAATGCCCAAAACATTGTTAATAATCAACGGATGGATGTTCTCTACATGTGCAGTCTGCCAAGGTGATCTCTGTGGCAGTATTATGGAAATACAACTAAAGCACATAGTGTCATAAGAGTGATTTTTGACATATCTTGGGAATCTGTTATGTTCCAAAAATTCTCTCTGCCTGCAAATATTGAGACTGACTGAGTCATAATACTAACTAGTGTTATAAGTAAACTTCTGGAAATAATTTTCAGAATATTTAGCCACCCTGCAGAGTGAACATTGGCTGTAGAGGGCTGTCACTGTTTATGTGACACTCTGACCCTTTGTGCAAAAAATAAGAAAAAGAGTTGTAGTTAGATGGATGTTTTGCTTTTTGTTGACCAAAGTCTGTAATATAAGTAGTGACAATACATAAAAGCCTCATTAGAAGCTTTGAGATATGGTAATGTATGTGTCAGATGCAGAAACCCACTCCATTTTATATATCATTCTCTGTCATTTGTGATACAAGATTTAACTTCTCTTAATGCCAGAAGTGTGATCATAAAACTCCATCAGACTTTCATTTATTGTGTGTGTATTGTCTTGGTCCTCACCATTTACAGAAAGATTGTAGTATTTGTCATGCCTTCAGCCACCGCACTTTAGCGGAAAGGCAGAATAAGCTTATTTTGAAAGGACTTCTCCCTTCAGCCTTTGGTGAAGCCTTATCCACTGGAGATAAAGCTAAAACAAATGTTTCATCTTCTCCTTCCTTGTCTTATATAGAAAAATCGAAGAAAAGAAGTCTCTCTGTTCTGACCTCCCCATCGGTTCCGAAAGCCAAAAAATTGAAGACCTCTGCTCCAAAAGTTCCCACAGAACTGAAGACCTCTACTCTTGACACTCTGGTGCCAACGTGCATTCTTGCACCAGTTGCAGTTTCAAGCCCTTTGACATTGAAGGTCTCTATACAAAATGTGATTGCTGCTTCACCTGACAAGACCAATTTGCTAGAACTACCTGCTCTCTCTGTTTATTGATCCCTTTGCTGATGAGTTTCCAGAGGTATTCTTGCAGAGGCCTAAGCCCCATTCCACGTCGTCCATCCGTTCCACCAAAAGCCTTTCAGAACTTGATGTTGAGAGGCTAGTAAATACAATTTTATGGGCTAGTGGGCTTTCAGCCCCCTCTTCGGTACCGACCCCTTCGGGTATTGGTACCAAACCTTCCTTTACAGCATTAACTACTACTCTAACCTCCTTGGGGGTCTTAGAGTCCTCTGTTCTGGATCTTCCAGCACTGACTGTACCAGATCCAGAATTGTTTGCTTCTTCAGAGTGGGTAGTTACCCTGAGCTCTTTGGTTGTTTCTGAACCGGCGACCTCCAGGAGCCATGGCTACCCTGCTGGTTCTGGGGAAAAAGTCTCAACTCCAGGTTTTTCGGAGCTGTTCCTGCTCTTCAGAGCTTTGGTTTGAGTTAGTTTGGCTCCAGCTTTGGTCTCTGGGGTTGGTTCTTCAGAGCTAGGAGTGATCGCAGTTCCAAGGTAGTCCTCCTCTGTTCTGGGCTTCCTTCCCTCTTTAGGGGGACTGGCCTTCGAGGCTATGCAGAGGGCCCTTTCTCTTGTAGATTCTGTCAGCACTTTCCCTCTTGGAACTGGTACCCCCCTCTAGTTCTGATATTCCTCCTGCCTCTTCACTGTGACAGTGGGTGCTGAAGTTTCCAGTATCGCAGGCACAGTACTGTCATCTTCTGATACCTCCTCCCCAGATTATCACCATGAGGAGGTCCCTCAGGAAAAGACGTGCACGAGGAAGAACTTGGATTTCCCCCAGGAATCAGTAACAGAAGACACAGATTTCAATGAGGGAGAAGGGTCCCCATGGTCACCCCCCTGAAAATGCCACATTTGGAGACATCTTGGAAATTTTTAAAAAGTGCAGTGGCTGGAAGTCCCAAAACACTTCCTCTGAGGAATCTGTTTATCTGCAGGCTTTTGGCACCCACCCATCTACTTCATGGGTGACTCTGCCCACTGATGAACTCCATTAAGTTGATTTCTCCGTGGGTCTGGAAGGCTGCAGACACCATTGAGCCCATCCACAAGACTGGATAAGATTCTTTCCATTCCAGAAGGTAAGCAGTTTTGGGCTTGGGGGTTGGCTGTAGATGCTAGGGTCATAGTGGCAGCCACTAAAAAGGAACTTGCTGAAGAGTATTCCTCCAGCTCTCTGCTCGATAGGGAGTTCCCAGCCATAGACCGATTTGAGAAGTGGGTCTATGCTTTATTGACCTTCACCATAAGGTCCTTGAATTTTTGGCACATTTCACCAGACTCCAACGGGATCTGGTTAAAGAGTTGTCAGGCACTCTGGTAGGAGCTGTAGCTGAGAGAGTCTGAGAAAGTGGCTTCCTAGTTAGCCACTCTGGAGTCTGTGTCCAATTCGTCCATGAGGCTGACTGCTTATACAGCTGAAGGGACATCTAGAGCAGCAGGTACAGGTGTAGTCATGAGGAGGCACACCTGGATGCACCTATGTGACTTTGCGGAACCATTCAAGTCTTCTTTTGTCAATGTTCCTCTTGACAGAACATCCTTGTTTGGCCCCAAAATAAGGGAGACTTTATCCAGGTGTGAGAAGGATGATGAGACCCTTTCTGCTGTGGGTGCACATTTCTTCACCCCCCCCCAAAAGATCCTTTTCTAGGAACCAGAGGAGTGGTGGAAAATGTGGTTCAAGAAATCCCAAGGGGCTTACAATTGCACGTGGAGGGAGTTCCCCCAGGGGTAGAGGGGGAACCAAAATAGAAGACGCCGCCCTTGTGGCAGGGGTAATCTGCAAAACCAGGGCTTCAGGGATTCTTTCCCAGGCAAGTCCTTTCAGCGGTCCTGAAGGGAATCCTGATTTATCTTCCTCTGGAGGCAGTTTGGGGGATGCTTATCCTTGCACCCAAATGGTTGACTAAACTTAAAAGATTCCTGGGTGCAGTGGATCATATGCAGAGATTATATTATTCCCTTTTCTCAACCTCCCCTTTAAAAGAAAATCCCAGATGTTCCACCCAATCAGGGGGATTCAGCAGTGGAAGAAATCCAGAAACTACTGGACAAGCGAGTCAACCAACAAGTCCCACCAGACCAAGAAGGATCTGGAACCTACTCAAGATTCTTTTTAGTGCCTGAAAAGACAGGGGACTGGAGACCAGTTTTGGATCTTAGTGTACTGAACAAGTCTGTTAGACAAAGTTCTGGATAGTCACAGTACAGGCTATTCTTCTCTTTTTAAAGAAAGATGTCTGGATGTGCTCAATAGACCTTCAGGATACGTACTACCATATAAAAAATGAGCAAACGCTCCAGAAGGCTCTTCCACTTTCAGGTGGGGGCTACTCATTACCAGTTCAGAGTACTGCACTTTGGACTCACCACAGCCCCCAGGGTGTTCTCCAAATGAATGGCAGTAGTATCAGCTCACTTGATACTGCAAGGATTCTGAATGTTTCCATATTTGGAAGCCTGGCTTATAACCGCTTTGACCAAGCATCAATTAATAGTAGCCAGAGACTACATTCTCCACATCTGTGCCTGTCTGGGGATTACCGTCAATCTA
>NC_056743.1:943524124-943632593 GCF_019279795.1 Protopterus annectens
GCCCTCATCTATGGCTTTGGTAACCATTTCAAAGAAATCAACTAGGTTTAAGAGGCAAGATCTGCCCTTAACAAAGCCAAATTGGGTAGGGTCCAGTGTCTGGAGGTTCCCAATGTCTTTGTTTATGAGTTCCATGATAATACGCTCCATAGCTTTACAGATCAGACTAGTCAGGCTTATGGGGCGATAGCTCCCAGGGTCTGTTGTGGCGCCACCTTTGTGGAGTGGGACCACTGTAGCTGTATGCCATTCTTTAGGTACCTATCCTGTAGTAAGGCTAAGTTTGAACAGTGACTTAATGTGAGGGTTCAGTTCTTCTTGGAGCTCATGTAAGATGCAGCCTGGGACACCGTCCGGTCCCATAGATGCTGTGTTTTTTGCTTTGGAGAGGGCAGCTTTCTCCTGTGCATCTGTGATGTCAGGGTGGTTACATTCAGTTGGGATAGGCATTTGCTCCTTTGTGGGGGAAGGGGGGGGGAGTTAGCACTGAACCTGTCTGCCAGGATGTTGGCTATGTCTGTAGGTTCGGTATATTTTGTACCATTATGCATCAATTCAGAGCATATCTGGGAATTTCCACCCATATTCCTGACATAACTAAAGAAGGCCTTGTGATTATCTTTAGTGTCTAGGGCAATTTTTCTTTCGAAGCTGGCCTTTGATGATTTTATGAGGGATTCGTAGTTTCTTGCTAATACTGATCAGAGATGCCTTCCCTTTTTGGGATTTTGCTCTATCATGTAGTAGCTTCCTCCTTCTGTTGTATAGCTTATTTATGGCCGGGGTCCACCAGACAGGTCTCCTGTTTTTGGAGGAGTGAGTCTTGGTTTTATTTGGGATAGCATGATCCATGCTTCCTGCAGGTGCTCATAGAATGCAATTGTAAAGGATTCTGCAGATTGGGCAGTATTCTCCTCTGCCCCAGGGGCTTTGAAGAATTCCACCTCAGTCTTGAGAAGTGTGAAGTTAGCTTTTGAGAAATTTTTTACAGTGGTTTCCTTGGCTGGGGGTGGGGACGGGATATGGATGTCCAGGGTAATTAGTTAATGGTCTGATCTTACCAATGAGGGGTTTACCTCTGGTCTGGAGCATAGAGTCCCCATGTTGGTGATGACCAGGTCCAATATGTTGTCCCGTCTTGTGGGAGTGGTGACCAGTTGTTCCATAGCGTTAGAGTTTACAAATTGAAGGAACCATTGGGCGAGGGTGTTTGGGCTTGAGTAGTTTTCCCAGTCAATGTTTGGGTAGTTGAAGTCACCCAATATCATGGTGTTTGGAGAGACCTTCATATTCTCCATATTTAGTTGCTATTGTGACAATTCATTTATATTTTATGTATTCACTGCTGCTGCATCGATTTGAAGTGTGTTTTTTAAGGCAGATGTTAATTGGTTTTGTTAACTATAATGTTTAATTGTTCAATTAGCAATTGCTTATAGTAATTTGTATAAATTTGGAGCAGTTGCATTTTTTCACTGACTCTGATGATGCCATTTGTTGGCGAAAGCGCTTAGTCAGTGGATTGTTTGTAATAAATTTCCACTTATGTGTTTTCGACACGTCCTCGCTTGATTCCTTGGTGTTCTGGTGAGCTGTGGTCATTCTGTTTGTGTTTTGTGACTTCGTGCCCTGTATTGGGATTTTTTTCGTACTTTTTGATATTCTCCAGTGTTCTCAGGAATGCCAAGTGGGGTTCCTGTAAAAGGGAGGATGATCTGTAGCAGGCTACAAACTGAAAGGCAGTTTTGCCCTCTGTTGCACATGGATGGTTTCCGATGCTTCGTGCAGTGCCACTAACCTGGAGGTGTAGGTATCTTTGAATATAGATACTCTCCCTCCTTTTTTGCTTCGGTCCGAGTTTTGGGGCCGAAAAGCATGGTATGAGTTATAACCTGGTAGTGCTGGGGTGCTCTCAGGAGCCTTGAACCAGGTTTCTGTTACTGCACAGACATCGATTTTCTCCATACTGAGGAGAGTCTCGAGTGCGTGCATCTTGAGGTTTAGACTTCTGGCATTCAGTAGCATTACCTTTATTTTTTTTATTCTTGGGTTGTCTATGGAGGTGGGTTTGTCCTTTGAGCCTTGCCTAAAAAAGGCACTATGGGGGTGGCAAGAGCCTTGGCCAGTATATGAAAGCCTAAGGGTGACAGGTGCAAGCCATCCCTAACGAAGCAACATGGCTTGCCGAGCATGTCATCCCAGGCTGACAGACACTGGATCCCCTTTGAATGACACCAATACTTTAGCCAGTTGTTGAAACTGATCATTTTGTCTTTATACTTTAGCATCATTCTTGGTGAGGGCAAGATGCTACTCAAGGTCAGGGTCATACCAGCCTGGGCTACATGATGAGAGAGCTCCTCTATGTCTCTTTTCATGTAGTCCAGGGAAGTACGTCTCAGGTCATTCACACCAGCATGGACAATGACGGAGCCATATTTGTACTTGCTTTGGAGTGACCTGAGTGCTTGAGTTATGTGGCGGAGTCTGGCACCTGACAGGCAGCTTACAGTGACCTTCTCCTTGTTCAGTCTGGTGAGCGGGACGTCAGTGTGCCGGACAGTAGAGTCCCCTATAACAAGTGTATTTGGTGTGTTGTTTAGCCTTAAGGGCTGTGACTGTGTGGCACACTGACTTTGTGAAATATGTGATCTGTGGGTATTTTTGAGGGGTGGCTGTTGCTTTGGGTGTCTGCTTTGGAGGTCTTTGCTGCTTAGGCAGATTTTTATTCAGAGCCTCCGAGTATGTTTTTGTGCATTTGTGTGTTTATCCGTTAGGTTTGGAGATGCAATAGGTCTATGTGAGACTGGATTTGTGGTGCGAGTGGTTACCTTTTCCTCCTGACTGACTGTGCCAGTCTTGGGTTGAGAGAGCTCTTCCTCCAGTTTGGCTGTGTAACTGCATCTCTCACATGTATTAGAGTTTGTTGGAAGGAGGAGAGGGTTGTCTGTGTACATAAGGCAATTGTAACATTGCCTCAGGATTCCCAGATTCACCAGCTGGACTGGAGAGTAACCCTGAAACTGACCCTTGGACATACCAGATTAGTATAGGGAACTGATTTTTTTTTTTTTACTGATCAGATTAGTAAAGGGAACTGATTTTTTTCACTGATCAGAAAGGACCAATCGGGAGCCTAGTACTTATGAGAAGTCTAGGAGGGTGTAGTGCTTTAGTTAGTGTTTCCTTATAAGATTTAAGCAAGTGCAGGGCTTTAGAAAAAGAATAGAGTGCTTACTTTGAGAGTTTGAACAGTTCTAAGGAAAAAAATGAAGAGCAGACTTTGTGGAGCCAGGAATAGTTTAAACCTCTTTAGGCAGCGCTGCCTGACGCTGCTCAGTGCGCAATACCGTGCAAAAAAAGAGAGTTTGGTTTTAAGAGAGAGATCAAGGAGTTTGGAATTGACCCAAAATGGCCAATAAAACTACAGTTTCTAGGCAGTAACCACTCCTACAGGGACAGGCAGGCTGCTCAGTGTTAACCACTCCCACTGATGAACGCAGAGACTTCTCTTTAGCCCAAGCAAGCACTGGCCTCCAAGAAACTTACAAACAGTTCAGAACAGCAACTCTGTAACTGAACTTTTTAAATTACAGAAAGTTGGAAAAAAGCAAGATTTTTTTTAGTTTTTTTTTTTTTAAAGGTAGCAGAGATAAACAGTAAACTAGTCAGAACAGTGCAATAAATGACCCCACACTTGAGTGCTAGGCCAGAGGCAGGTAAAATGTAATTTTAAGAAAAACAATTTTTAGTCTGGATTGTGTTAAATCACTGTTACAGTCTGTGCAGACTCAGCAATTCTCTTATTATTTTGTCTTTTATTTACACAGGCTTTCTAAGCATCATCTACTGTCATCTCACATATCTAATATAAAATAAAGATAACTGGCAGAAAAAAATCTAAAACCAAAGGAACATATCCTATAACTGATTTGTTTGCAGTTAGAAGCATTCTCTAGAATTTCCTTGCTCCTTTATCTGTTTAAAACTTTCATTTATTGGCTCACCTGTGTTTTTCTGCTGTGATAAACATTTCTTTAGTGTGTTCTGCTTAAAACAGTGTAGCTAGTAGCTGTAGTGTAGTTTCCCACCCTCACTCCCTGTTGGTGTCTTGTTCTTATACTTGGTGGCCTTACAGTTGCCCACCCCTACTGTAAATTTGATCTGGGACACTACTCCCAGTCTAGTGTCATTAGCTCCTTCTACCTAATACAGGGAGAACATCTGAGAAGGCCAACCCACTTAGTTTCTTAACCCTGAATTATCTTCTGTTTCTACTTTCTCCCTTTCCACTTTACTTTGCTAGAATCTACCATTGCTAGAGTCTCCTTGTGTTCTGACTGTATGCGCTTCTCAAACAATCTGGAAATATAGAGCTGATAAGTATATTTTTGGCACTTTTTAACTGTTCAGAGTTCTGTAGTCTTAATTTTTGCTTCACTGACTTATATATGTATATTTGCTGGCATTGTTTTCTGAGGGTCTGTATTGTATGAACAAATGTTCATAATTTCGAACGCTCTAAAGAGCGAAAATGCCAAACGTCAAAGTGCTACTTGTGAGATTGCAGTAGATGGCAGATCAGAATATTTGCCCTTTCCTCACTGTAGTGCGATCTTGGAGTTGATATATGTATTTAGCAAGGGCTATGGGGGGCACAGCCCCCCACAATAAAGAGTTTGAGGTCCGGCATTTTAGCTCTTTATAGCGTTTGATATTATGAACATTGTTTCATGTAATATAGATCCATTTTGTGATACTCTAAGTGCCTCCATCTTGATTTTGTTCTAAATTACTGCTTTCTGCACTTGTTTTAGTCATTTTTTAAAATTTAATTGCATTTATTTAAACTGTATTTGCTGCGGTAGCGTTGTCACCTCACAGTTAGACGTTGCCCGTTTGATTCTCAGAGCGTCCTTCTGTGTGTCAACATGCGTGAATGGGCGTTGCTTCGTTGAAGGTTGTGCATTAGGCCCGGCAAGCCAGCACGTGAAAATCTACTGCCAATCATTAGCAGACCGGAGTTTCGCTGTGGCGACCCCTAACCGGGAAAAGCCAAAAGACAAAAAAATTGCTACACATTCAAGTGTGATAGCTTGCACTGCCTTTGAATTGTTTTTACTGCTGTTTTAGCTGGGTTTTTTTTTTTTAATACAGAAAAGTTGTAAGCTTGTTTCCTGCCTTTCCTTTAACTTGTCTAGTCCAGATACAGATTTGCTGTATCCAGGACTGTTTGTAAGCTTCTGATCCCCCCAGGCCTTTCTGTGTTGGAGGGAATCCTTCTAGCTTATCAGTGGGAGTGGTAAGCACTAGGTAACCTATCTACCACAAGAGGAGTGGTTTCTGGCCCAGGAATTGTAGTTTATTGGCCGTTTGGGCAGTTTTCCATCCCTTTCAACTTTCTGGTTTAAAAGCCCATGTTTGCACGAGTTTGTGTTTGTTTAAGCTCCGTGCAGCGCCACCGAGCTGAGGTAAACTATTACTGGTGCCAGAAAGTCTGGTCTTCAGTTTTTTCCTTAGATCTTGCTACTTCTTTCTCTCTTGCACTTCAACTAGACTAATTGCTTTGCACTTCAACAGGTTTTTATAGCAATTATTATAGCACACCTTAGTGCTATCAGCACTAATCATTCTTCATCAAAGTAGCTCCTATACTTAGTAGTTATGACCACCCCTCCTGGCATGATTAAAGGGCAGTTCCCTGTGCTTTCTAACCTGGTGCACTTGGGCATTCTGAGGCAGTGTAACAACTGTCTCATGTACACAGACAACCCTTTCCTCTTACCTCCCAACACTCAGACTTGTGAGAGATGCACTTGTATTACCAAACTGGAAGCTATGCAATCTCCAGCCAAAACCGGACTAGCTGGTCAAGGGGAGAAGGTCAACACCTGCACCACACCATATGGACCACACAGACCTCCCGAACACCCACTGTCACAGCTCTCATATAAAAACACAAACCACACACCCATCTTTGCGGAGGCTATCAATAGAAATTTACCCAAACAGCAAAGACTTCCAAGACAGGAATGCACACTCGACCACCACAACACAGCACAAACCACAGGACACACAGCTCACCTCCACAGTGTGTCCCTAAGGCTAAACACCATGCCCAATACACTAATCATAGATGACTCAGTAGTGAGGCACACAAATGTCACACTCACTAGGTTGAATAAGGATAAGATAACAGTCAGCTAACTATCAGGTGCCAGAATCTGACACACAACACATGCACTCAGGCCACTCCACAACAAGTACAAGTATGACTGTCATTGTCCATGTAGATGTGAATGACCTGAGGCGCACCTCCCTGGACTACATGAAAAGAGACATGGTGGAGCTTTCGGATTATGTGGCCCAGGCAGGTATGACACTAGCCCTGAGCAGTATCCTACCATCACCCAGAATGATACTGCAGTACAAACAAAAAATGATTGACTTCAGCAATTGGGTAAGTTTCTGGTGTCATTCTAAGGGAATCCAGTATCTATCTGCTTGGGATGACATGATTGACAGACCTCGATGCTTTTCCAGAGATAACCTGCATCTGTCACCACTGGATTTCTGGGTACTGGCTAAGGCTCTTGCCACCCGTATAGTGCCTTTTTTAGGTGGTGTTCCAAAGACCAAATTACCACTGTAATAGCTATGAATAAATGCAATCTGAAGGTCATGCTGCTCAGTGCTAGAAGTGTAAATCTCAAGATGCACTTACTCGAAGCACTCCTCAAAATGGAGATCATCGACATTTGTGCTGTAACGGAGACCTGGTTTACAGCTGTAGAAAGCACCTCTGCGCTACCAGGCTATAACACATTCCACACCTTTCATCCCCAAAACATGGACCGAAGCTCCAAAGGTGGTGGTGTCTCCATATTCACAAAGGATATGCACACCTCCAGACTTAGTAGCCCAGCATAATGCTTCTGAGATACTTCAGGTACAACTAACATTGGGTAGAACAGTGATCCAGGTCATATACTGCTATGGTCCCCAGCCATTTCATTAGACTCTCACTCCACATTCCTAAGCACCCTGGAATCTGTCAAGGTCCAACCTAGCACTCTCTTACTAGGAGACTTCAACTACCTCTCCATCAACTGGGAAAACTACTCAAGCACCAATGCACTGGCCCAACACTTCTGGAATTCAATTCCAGTGCACTGGACCAGCTCATTCTGACTCCCACTAGAGGAAGCAGCATCCTTGACCTGGTTATTACTAACATGGACGACCATTGCTCTACACCAGTAGTCAATCCCTCCCTGGTCAGATCTGACCATAAGCTAATCACCATGGAAATCCACATATCACCCACACACCCCTGCAAATGTAACCACCTTGAAAAACTTCTCCAAAGCTGACTTTGGACTCCTAAAAACACAGGTGGCTAACACCACGGCACCCATGCCAATGGAAACGAGCTGCATGATAGCCAAATCATAAACCAATACACTGTATGAACATGTACATAAATGCTTGGAACTAGCCATATCCAACAGAACCAAGACGCTCTCCTCCAAAAAAGAAAGCCAATCTGGCTGTCCCCTGCATTTAATGAACTCTACAACAAAAGGAAGAAACTGTTGCAGAAAAAGGTGAAGTCCCAAAACTGGAAAAGCTCCCTTATTAGCCTCAACAAAAGTTGAGATCCCTCATCAAATCCTTTAAGGCCAGCTATGAAGGCAGAATTGCAGCAGACACTAAACCAATCACAAAGCCATCTATAGCTATATCAAGAACCTCCACGGCAGTACCCAGATTTGCTCTGAGTTACTGCACAATGATAGCTCTTATACTGAGTCAAGATAATGCCAACATACTGGCCAACAGATTCAGTGCCAACTTTACCCCCCCCAAAGGACCAATCAGAATACCGGAAGAATGCCAAGCACCCAGCAATACTGCAGCAGAAGTTAAAGCTGCATTATCCAAAGCCAAGAATACAGCTTCCATGGGACTTAATATCCCTGGCTGTGCTCTACATGAACTACAAAGTGAACTGGCACCACATCGGTGTGCCTTGTTCAGTCACAGCTTGACCTCAGGCTTTGTCCTTACTGAATGGTGCATTGCTACAGTCATCCCTCTCCATAAAGGGGGAGCAACTACAGACCCTGGGAATTACTGCCCCATTAGCCTGAGGAGTATGATATATAATGCTATGGAGTTCATCATCATTGACATGATTAATGAAGATAGAGGAAATCTCCAAACTCTGGACCACATGCAATTTGGCTTTGTGAAAGGGAGATCATGCCTGCTCAATCTGGTTGACTTCTTTGAGTCAGTCACCAGGGCTGTGGATGAAGTTAAGGCAGTGTATACAGCCTACCTCAATCTGGCCAAGGCCTTTAATACCATTCTTCACTCATGAATTATTGATAAACTCACCAAACTAGGCATCAACCCCTATATCTCTAGGTGGGTTGCAAATTGGCTCACAGAACACAGTATGTGAAAGTAGCGGGCTCCAAGTCAGACTACTGACCAGTCATGAGTGGAGTCCCATAGTGATTGGTCCTGGGTTCTCTCCTGTTCAGCATCTACTTCTCAGATGTCCAGGCCAACACAAAGGGACTCTGGCTGACAAAGTCTGCCAACGACTGCAAGCTGGGAGCCATTATTAACTCCTCAAGTGATGCAGACATCCTACAGAAAGGCCTCACTGAGACCAATGACTGGTGTCAAAACCATGGCCTTAATGCCACAAAATGTGTCATCATCCCCTGTGGTAAAAACTCAGTTCCCACTAATTACCACATCGATGGGAGCCCACCAAGCACTGAAGGCGTTATAAGAGATTTGGGGATGCAGGTTGACCTCTCTTTTGAGCACCACACTGCCACTTTGGTCAGAAAGTCCTATGTGGGACATCTGATTGCCAAGTGTTTTGCATCCAGGAAGAAAGAGGTCATAGTCTCTCTCTCTCTCTCTCTCTACTCTTCTCTCATTAGACCAGTCATCAAGTATAATGCCCCATTTGGCATGTACCTCACTAGACAGCTGCAACAGCTGGAGAGGCCCCAGAAGTATCTCACAAAGAGGATCCTAGGCATTAAACACATGTCCTACATGGACAGACTCAAGAGTCCAGCTATTCTCTGTCTCATATTGCCTACTTTTAGCCGATCTCTGCTTGATTTACAAAACCATGTTTGACCCAGCTCTGTTTGAAATGCTACATCTAAGGAAATCCCAATCCCCTCCGCACCACATGCTCCAGAGACATCAATCTCATTACCACAATCAACAGAACATACTGGAGGGGACAGGTTCCTCACCCAGAGACTGCCCATGCTCTGGAATAGACTTCTCACATGTCCCTCTTCAAGAGGAATCTTGAGTGGATGGGTAATAGAAAGTTCACCCCGGGATCACTTCAGTGGCTCTACTTGATAGAGGCACTGGGAACTAAAGTCTGGCGCCAGAGTGCCAGGGCACTTCTATGGGCTAGGCTTGTAAAGGCTCCAGAGCCATTAGCCTAGTACACACCTATGCACCTATATATGGTGTGAGTTTAGCATATCACAACATGTATTTGTATTGGTGAGAGTTTATGAACACAGTTCATCTTTGCCAAACAATTTTTCTCTTGCCTCTGTTGTATTTGTGTTTACTTTAACTAGTGATTTTGCCATTCAGCACATCTAGTAGCGAGTGCTTATTGTGGTTCATCCACTTCAGTCTTTGTAGATGAGGCTTATTCCTTTTGCTGTATATCTTTCTTCATTTTGTCTTCGTGGGTTTGCTAATACACTATCTTTGTATAATACTTTTATGATAAAGTAGTTAGCAAGTGTGTGATATTACCTTTTATTTGTTGTATTTAGCTGCTAATTTTAATAACAGATTTTGAGAAATTTTGTCCTTTTTTACATCTATCTGTTGATCAGAAAATTGTTCCTGTTCATGGGCAACCCAGGCACATAAGTCATCTGCACGTTCTTTTTGGTCTTCATTCATAGCGGTCATGCTGTCTTATACAATTTATTGTGTATGTCTTTTTGCCACACATTAAACATGAACACTAGAAATTGCCCACTCATCTGAAGTGTAGACTTGGCAACAATCATACCTCTCAACTGCACCGAATTACTCGGTTTTTACCGTGTTTTGGGGTTCAAACAATGGGGTGCCACGATTCCTGAGTGGCACCCCTTCATTCCCAATTTTTAAAAAATATTTTTCTGTCGCGTTTTCTGAGCTGACGTCATCACGTGCGCAATGACGTCAGCTCCGTCAGCCTGTCAGAATTCAGCTCAACTGCACATATTTCTGGCTGGCTTCGCGCGCTAAAGCTTGAAAATAACTGCCGTGAAGTTCGTGAACTGAACTGATTCAGGGTTCCTTCTTGTAGACTTATGTGAACACTCACTACTACAGTGAACTGAACCGACTCAGGTACTGTTTTGCCATGAACTGATTTGACATGTAGGTACTGTTTTTGGCTACTCATGCTACTGCACTGACTCAGGTTAGGTACTGTTAGGATGTGAACTGCTTTTGGTCATATTGAATGCTAAGGCTTCTCGCTGCCATTTTGTTTCTGGGACTGGTACTATTGTAAGGCTTTGCTTCATGCTGCTGTTTTGTTTCTGGTACTAAAGGCTTGGCTTCTTGCTGTCGTTTTTGCTACTCGCATTTCAGGTATTGCCGTGAATTGACTCTCAGGGTTCCTTCTTGCAGACTTGTTATGTTGTTTTTTCTAACTGCTTTGCAAGTCGGCTTCTCACATCTCGTTATTCATTGAACAAGTGCGTGTGTATATTTTCTAACTGCTTTGCAAGTTGGCTTCGCTCTACTCATATAACAAGTGCGTGTGTGTAACCCCTGCTGCTTATTTATATCAACTACATATGCCTGTTCCATGAAAAGTGAAGCACCTCAGCAAATTTACAATCTAGTGGGGAGGAGAGGGTGCTAAGCAGTGGGAGATATGTTAGTTTGGTGCTGTTAAATGGAAATACACAGCAAGAGTTTAGCCCGTTCTTCCTTCTGAATTTCCCTCATTTATCTTTAATCTTAAAAACCTAGCTGGTTCATTAATACAGATAATTTACAAGTAGTAATATTTTGTTAGAAAGTGAATGCTTATGTTCCAAGGCATAGTAGTAATATTTTGTTAGAAAGTGAATGCTTATGTTCCAAGGCATAGTAAAATAATGTATAATAATGTGTGATAAATGAAGAAAGCAAGTAAAACAGATTCAAACGTGCTCATTAAATCAGGAAAATATAACGTACTAAAAGGTTATTGTGGGTAAGCCAAAAGTTTGCTTCTCAAATATATGTTGTGAACATTCATTTTGGAACTGTTTTCTGTAATATAAACATTCATGTATTTATTTTTGGAACAGAATATTGTGCATACAAAACTGTTTGACAAGAATGCATTGCAGTGATCTGTACCCTTGTATGTCTGTGTGTGTAAGTAGACTTTTGTGATGGAAATACTATGAATTGAACAATTTTGTCATTATTGGTTCATGCATTTTGTTTCATTCCTACTGGAAAAATGTTCAAATAATACATTTTAAAATGCTCTCTAACTTAAGTAAATAAATTTAATAAAGTCAGGAAGGTGCATCAAAGAATGCATGTATGTTTCTTGTTTTGTGTGCAAGCTGGGGGCCTACGATTTGAAAATCAACCAACGGTAATCTTTATCTACCACTGGCCAGATGCATTTTCTTTGTATGTGGTGTGGGTTTCAATGCTATTTCAATGAATGTGAGTTTCAAGCGCAGAGAAGTTTTAATGCCAAGTATATTTTCATTGTGAGACTGTATTGCTTTGTTTAGTAGGTATCTATTAGTGTTTGCGTGCATTGTGCTATGAAATGTAAAAATAAAATCAAAATAATCATTGTAGAAGTAAAGCAGTATGCACACATTAGTGTTTATGGTAAATGGGGTGAAATAGCCAGGTAATGGGACACTGGAATGGCTGCAGGGGGACTCTGGTGCCATATTTTGGTTGTCTGTTCTTCAGTTTGCATTTGAAAGTTGGTATCCTGCAATTCCATTGGAGTGGGCAGGGTTACTTAATTATGTATGCAAATTTTATGTTAATCAGTGTACAGATTTGTACCTATTTTTCATGGGCCTTGTCCAGATTTTTGATATTTCCAGGTTGAGAGGTATGGCAACAATTCATACTGTGCTGGGAGTACAATAACCTTTTCCTGAACTATCTGATAGCATAGCTCAACATCCTGTTAGACATGCTGATGAATGTTTTACCGAGAGCTACCTAGAGGTCTTATAAAAAAATGCTGTTAGATGGGTTGGGTGGAGGTAGGAATGAAGACTGAAGCAATATTTTTGTCAGATGTCTTTCCTATATGTCAGTAAATTTAGAGTAAGAGGTATGTTTGAATTCAAGATTTTTAAATAATGTTTAATACATTAATGATCAGCACACATAAAATGTGATTACAAAGTATTGAACTTGACAGAGCAGCTATTGAAACTCACTGTTTCACTTTTAAGCTCCTCTTGGCTGGGAGTTGCTTTGCTACTAAGACTCAAACCCTGCACCTTGTGTTTGTAAGGCAAACACCTTAACCATTAGGCCACCCTCCCACCCTAAACCCTAACCCTTTGTTGCTGAAAATACACTGACATCTTTTTACCTTGCAGAGAGGTAAATTTCTAAGATGCTGCAGTATTGACCTTTAACTTGCTTCTGCCTATAGTGCTAGTTCTGTACTGCATCATACAGCACCCACAGTGGCAAGCACTTCTATTCCCCATTACATACCATTAATTAAAACACATCTTTGCTCTCCTTACAAAAGCACAAAAATTTAAGTAATTAGGTAGTCTGAGTAACCTGCTTTTTGTATGTGACCGGCAGTTTTGAGAAAAATGTATGTTCACATAGGAAAAAAAACTTTTAATACCTTTAAGCAGTAATGCAATGAAACAGCCTACTTATCTCGCTGCCCTACCAAATCTGTTTTTCATCTCAATTGTCACAGCACTATAGAATGTGATCTGCTTGAGCCAACTGCTGCTCCTTCAGTTCTTTTGCAGAAATAACAGTATTTTCATTTCTTCAGTTTTTATTACATATTCAGCTTGACACTCAGTGTTGCTTCCAAAAGACAAGCTCAAATCCAGCAACCCAGACTTTCATTTTTGTCTTTGAGCAGCCAATTAGCTGAACAGATTTCTCTATGCTGTGTTTCTTTTTTGCTCTCTCAAATCAGTCTTCTACTGAAAACTTGTTGCACTGTCAATTGTACAATTTTAGATTTTGTGATAAATCTTTGAGGATTATAGTCAGTAATGCAAGGTGTTAGAGTTTTATACTTCTTAATCTTCAGAAAGTTTATGTTGCAGCAAAACCTGTACTATTAACTGTTTACGTGAATTATAATAATACTTAAAAATTGTCTCTAATGTTTAGTATTCTATAGCACAGAAGATGAGAGCAGGTAAATTGTATATCCAAGGTGTGGACAGTAAAGTGTTTGTGTGTGTGTGCTAATGAGTGAGTTAGAGTGATCTTGACTGCTGCTGATTTTGACTCATTTTTTTGTCATAGGTTATTAGTTTGATGTGCCCTCCCCAAGTTATTTTTACCTCTGAGTGACTATATACGTATGGGTGAGTTGTCACCTCCTAACTTGCTGCCAGTCTTTTAAAACAAAACCTGTTAACAACTGTGAGACAGATGAGACATTTTCATTTCAGCTTTCTGCTTGATGAGTTCTGACGTTGAGAGAGAGTTTTTTTTTTTGGATGGGGGATGCAGTTTGTTTCAGACTGCACTGGGACAGCAGTGAGAATAGAAGATGCTTTCCTTCAGTGGCAGATATGTATGTATACATTTGATCACAGGTAATCTTTGAGGTGTACAGTCAGTCGTACAAGAGGCTATAATTGATGGTCATATACACACACACACACACACACATATATATATATATATATATATATATATATATATGTGTGTGTGTGTGGGGGGGTAGGGGGGTATAGATGCTGTTAACTGTTCTTGATTTTAAAAATTGTCCCTAACTTTTTTTCTTTTATATTTTGGTCTACTCCTTATAAGGTTTGTGATTTTTCTGGCAAATCGGCAAGTATTGCGGTCACTATATGATCACAGACATTTGAGTGTCAGACTTGAGGCTTCAGGAAAATAATTCAAACACAAATCTTATTATTCTAGCAACTTTTTAAGCATTTATACTGGGAGGAGGGGTGTGGATGCAGTGGGTTTACACCGTATTTTAATAGTTGTAATCCAAGAGGTTTCATTTATTTGTGGCAGTTATGTTTGTGTATTCATTTGATCACATATGACATGTTTTCTTGATCGCCTTGACAGTTATGGCTGCTGACTCAAACCAGCTGGCTGGTAAGTGAGAAAGTGTATTTTTTATTTTTATTCAAAATTATTAATATATATCATATTATTTACTTTTTTAGTTTATTTATTTGTCAGCCGGGTTAGTCCACTGGGCTGTGGCCCATTTTCATCAGAGACCCGAGGAGAAAAGCTCCAAAAACACAATTTGTGTAAAATAACAGTACACAAATAGTATTAAATAAGTTACATTAGCTGTCTAAAAGTATAAATAAGAAATAAATATATAAGAGTAACATCATTAATGCCTTAGTAAAAATTACTAAGTATACATTCTGTGCAAGTACATCAATGAAATGATAAAGGTAGAGTTGGTAAACAAAATAAAGGAATTACAGTTGTAAGGTGTAAAAAGATTAATAGAAAAAAACAGAGAAGACTGAAGAATAGCATTTATGTTGAATTAGAGCAGGTAGAAGTGGAAGGAGAAGTGGTAAAGTTATATTGGAGAGGTGAAAAGGAAAGGGTAGAAAGAGTAGTTGTGGCCAGGGAATTAGAAGTAAACGGGGAAGAGGTGAGAGGAAACTTAAGTTATAAGAGTGCTCAGTGGAGTTGCAACAGTTCCTCAGGATTATAAGTTTATATAAAACTAAGGAGGGAACAGTTGTGATTTAACTGTATGGGTAGCAGGGGATTTGGTAGGATGGTGGCAGGTGCAGGAGGGAGAGTTGGCTAGGTAGTTCATAGGTGTGTACTAGGCTAATGGCCCTGGAGCCTTTACAAGCCTAGCCCTTAGGATTACCTTGACATTGTGCCACCTGACCTTAGTTCCCAGTACCTCTGTCAAGTAGAGCCACTGGAGTGATCCTCGGGGTGAATTTTCTATTTCCCATCCACTCATCAAGATTTCTCTTGAAGAGGGCCAGTGAGGTGCTCTGTTTGACATGTAAGGGAAGTCTGTTCCATAGCATGGCCAGTCTCTGTGTTATGAACCTGTCCCTCCAGCATGTTCTGTTGATTATGGTAATGAGGTAGAGGTTTCTGGCGTGTGTGGTGTGGAGGGATTGGGATTTCTTTAGATGAAGCATTTCCAACAGAGCTGTGTCAGACATGGCTTTGTAAGTCAAGCAGAGATTGCCTCTAAGTAGGATATATGAGAAAAAGAATAGTTGGAGTTTTTTTTAGTCTGTCCATCTAGGACAAGTGTTTAAGGCCTAGGATCCTCTCTGTGAGGTACTTTTGTGGCCTCTCCAGTTGTTGCAGGTGTCTAGTGAGGTACATGCTAAATGGGGCATTGTACTCTGACTGGCCTAATGATGGAAGAGTAGAGGGAGAGAATGATCTCTTTCTGCCTGGATGCAAAACCCTTAGTAATGAGATGTGCCACATAGGACTTTCTGACCAAAGTGGCAGTGTGGTGCTCAAAAGAGAGGTTGCTGTCAACCTGTGTTCAAAGATCTCTTATAACACCTATGTTCAGTGGACTACCATCGATGTGGTAGTTCTTGGGAACCGTGTTTTTTCCAAAGCGGATGACGACACATTTTTTGGCATTGAGTTTAAGGCCATGATTCTGACACCAGTCGTTGGTCCTCCGTGAGGCCTTTCTGTAGGATGTCAACATCATTTGGGGAGTTAATAGCTCCCAACTTGCAATCATCTGCAAACTTTGTCAGCCAGAGTCCCTTCATGTTGGCCTGGACTTCAGAGAAGTAGATACCAAACAGGAGAGGACCCAGGACCGAACCCTGTGGGACTCCACACGTGACTGATCGACATTCTGAGTTGGAGTCAGCAACTTTCACACTGTGGGTTCTATCTGTGAGCCAGTTTGCAACCCACCTAGTGATATAGGGGTTGATGCCTAGTTTAGTGAGCTTTTCTGTGATTCCTGAGTGGGGAATGGTATCAAAGGCCTTGGTCCGATCAAGGTAGGCTGTATGAACCACTTTGCCTTCATCCACAGCTCTGGCGACTGATTCAAAGAAGTCGACCAAGTTGAGCAGGAATGATCTACCCTTCACAGAACCAAACTGTGTGGGATTCAGAGTTTGGAGATTCCCTATATCCTTGTTTATTTGGTCCCTGATGATGCCTTCCATAGCTTTGCATATCAGACTTGTCAGACTAATGGGGCTATAGTTCCCAGGGTCTGTAATCGCTCCTCCTTTGTGGAGAGGGATGACTGTAGCAGTGCATCATTCAGCAGGGACAAAGCCGGAGGGGAGACTGTGGTTGAACAGGGCACACAGGTGAGGTGCCAGTTCACTCTGTAGTTCATGTAGAACACAGCCATGGATATTGTCAGGTGCCATAGAAGCTGTATTCTTGGCCTTGGGACAGTGCTGTTTTAACCTGTGCAGCAGTAATACTGGGTGCCTGGCAATCTACTGGCATTGTGATTGGTCCTTTGGGGGGGGGGGGGTAAACTTGGCACTGAATCTGTTGGCCAATATATTGGCAATATCTGTTGGCTCTGTATAGGAGGTACCATTGTGCAATAGCTCAGAGCAAATCTGGGTATAGTTTTTCAGTTTCTGTTTAAATTGCCCAAAATGGAATTGATGGTACTTTGTCATGTCAGTTGAAAAATTACATAATGCTGGAAGAATTGTCAGAGAACTGGTGTTAACTTCCATCACTTTACTGATATCTGTACTTGTTGAGCAGTAAAATCAATGCAAATATACAAAGCTGAGTATATTTTTGTGGTTTTAGAGTTTGTACAGTTAATTGTTGCTTAGACCTCTGTTGAAACTGTTTGGTCCCACCCACCCTCCCTTGGTGGCTTTTGCAGTTGCCCGCCCCATTGTATGTTTGATCTGGGACACTCCCCCAGTCCCATCTCTTTACCACATTCTACCTAATAAACATTTTCTGCACTTGCTTTTAGTCCTTTTTAATTTAATTGCATTTTTTAAACTGTGTTTGGTCTAATATTGCTACATACTCAAGTGTGCTAGCTTGCACTGCATGTGAATTGCTTTTACTACTGTTCTTGTTATTTTTCTGTAAAAAAAAAAAAAAAAACTGTAAGCCTGTTTCCTACCTTTCCTGTAACTAGTGTTCCAGATACAGATTTGCTGTATCCAGGACTGTATGTAAGCTTCTGAGCCCCCCAAGCCTTTCTGCGTTTGAGGGAAGCCTTCTATTTTATCAGTGGGAGTGGTAAGCACTAGGTAACCTGTCTACCACATAAGGAGTGGTTCTGGCCCAGAAATTGTAGTTATTGGCCATTTGGGCAATCTTCCATCTCTCTCAACATTCTGATTTGAAAGCCTGCATTTGCACTTGTTTCTGTCCTGTAACTCATCTAGTGCAGATACAGATTCTTAGTTTTAGCACTTAAATTTGCTTATTCATGCTCAGCACTTGTTCAGAACTTGTGAGCACTAAATAAGCTACTAATTACTATAGCACTCAACCTTCCTCATTACCTAGAGGAAAACAGTTTTGGTACATACTTTCCTCACTTGCTTAGAGAAAAACAGCTCTTGTACTCACTTTCCTCACTTATCTAAAGGAAAATAGTGTTTTTATTCCAGCATGTCCAAGGGTCAGCTCCCAGTGTTCTGTCCTGTCTATCTGATGAATCTGGGCATCTTGAGGCAACGTAGTAATTGCCTCATGTACACACACAACCCTCTCCTCCTACCACCCAACACTACAACCTGTGAGAGGTGCACTTATCTAGCCAAACTGGAGGTAATGCTCTCTCCAACCAAGACTGAACTTGACCGTCATGAGGAGAAGGTAAACATTTGCACCACACCACACTCATCACATAGTCTCACTAAATCTACACCACCAAAATCCACACATAGTAACACAAAAACATTCGCGGAGGCTCTCAATAATAATCTGTCTAAGCAACAGAGACCTCCAAAGCAGAAACGCAAGCAACCTCCATCCCTCAACACAACCCCAAATGACACATAGCCCACAGACTCAGTGTGCCACTCAACCACAGCCAATAAGGTAAAACAACATACCCAACACACTAGTCATAGGTGATTCTATAGTCAGGCACGCTGATGTTCCACTCACCAGGCTAAACAAGGAGAAGGTTACTGTCAGCTGCCTGTCGGGTGCCAGGATCTGCCACATAACCCACGCACTCTGATCACTCCACAACAAGTACAAATATGACTCTGTCATTGTCCATGTTGATGTGAATGACCTGAGGCATACCTCCCTGGACTACATGAAAAGAGACATGGAAGAGCTCTCCGATCTTGTAGCTCAGGCAGGTATGACCGTAGCCCTGAGTAGCATTCTGCCATCACCCAGAATGATACCTCAGTACAAGGACAAAATGATGGACTACAACAATTGCCTAAGCTTCTGGTGTCATTCTAAGGGTATCCAGTATCTGTCTGCTTGGGATGACATGGTCGACAGACCATGATGCTTTGCCACAGATGGCCTGCACCTGTCGCCCCTGGAATTCTGGATACTGGCTAAGGCTCTTGCTGCCACTATAGTGCCTTTTTAAGGCAAGGTTCAAATAACAAATTCACCACCATAACGGGAACAGGCAAGCAAAAACTAAGGGTAATGCTACTCAATGCTAGAAGTCTAAATCTCAAAATGCAGTCACTCAAGGCACTCCTTAAAATGGAGAACATTGATATCTGTGCAGTGACTGAGACCTGGTTCAAGGCTCCAGAGAGCACCCCTGCACTACCAGGCTATAACTCATACCAGACATTTAGGCCATGTAACCTGGCCCAAAACACCAAAGGCGGAGGTGTGTCCATATTCATTAAGGATATCCACACCTCCAGGCTAGTTGCTCAGCATAATGCATCCGAGGTTATCCAAGTGCAACCAACTCTGGGCAAAACTGCAATCCAAATTGTAGCTTGCTACAGATCCCCCATCATGCCCCAGGATTCCCACTCCTCTTTTCTTGATGTACTGGAAAATATTAGGGTTCAACCAAACACCCTAATAATGGGTGACTTCAACTACCCCACCATTAACTAGGAAAACTACTCGTGTACCAACTCCTTAGCTCAATGCTTTCTGAAATTCATAAACTCCAATGCCCTGGATCAACTTATCCACACCCCCACCAGGGGCAACAATATCCTAGACCTAGTCATTACCAACATGAGTGACAGGTGTTCCACACCTGAAGTCAACTCCTTGTTGGTCCGATCTGACCATAAGCTAATAACCCTTGATATCTACATCCCGCCCCCACCCCCCATTAAGGAAACCACAGTAAAAATTTTCTCTAATGCCAACTTTATGCTTCTTAAGACAGAAGTGGCAAACATTGCGACACCCATGCAGATGGACAACAGAGGTACAACTGCCGAATCCTACACAAATGCACTCTATAAACACTTACACGAGTGCATGGGATCATGTTATCCCAAACAGAACCAAGATGCTATCCTCCAAAAAAAGGAAGCCAATCTGGTGGTCCCCTGCCATAAACAAACTGTATAACAGAAGGAAGAAACTGTTGCAAAAGAGAGTAAAATCCCATGAGTGGAGGAGCTTCCTGGTCAGCCTCAGTAAGAAGCTGAGATCCCTTAAATGATCCTCCAAAGCTAGCTACGAAAACAAAATTGCCACTAATTCTAAGGACAACCACAAAGCATTCTATAGCTATGTCAAGAATCTCTATGGCAACACCCATATCTGCTCTGAGTTACAGCACAACGGCACGAAAATTACAGAACCAACTGATATTGCCAACATCCTGGCAGATAGGTTTAGTGCTAACCTTACCCCCCTTCACCCCCTAAAGGGCCCATATCTATACAGGAAGAATGCAGTCCCTGTAATCACAACAACACAGGTAAAAGCTGCACTCCCTAAAGCGAAAAACACAGTATCCATGGGACCGGACAACATCCCAGGCTGTGTTTTACACGAACTTCAGAACGAACTGGCTCCCCACTTAAGCACCATGTTCAGTAATAGCCTCACATCAGGCTTTGTGCCCACTGAGCAGCGCACAGCAACAGTTATCCAACTCCACAAAGGGGGAGCCACCACTGATCCCGGGTACTAACGACCTATTAGCCTGACGAGCCCGGTCTGCAAGGCCATGGAACGTATCATCATGGAACTCGTAAACAAAGACATTGGTAACCTCCAAACTCTAGATCCCACCCAGTTCAGGTTTGTGAAAGGCAGATCCTGCCTCCTGAACCTGATCGACTTCTTTGAGGCAGTCACAAAAGCCATAGAAGAGGGTCAGGTGGTTCACACAGCCTATCTTGACCTCGCCAAGGCTTTCGACACCATCCCCCATTCTGGAATTTTAGCTAAACTCACTAAAATAGGTATAAATCCCTACATCACAAGATGGGTTGCCAACTGGCTCACTGACAGAACCTACACTGTAAAAGTTGCAGACTCCAAATCTGACCTCAAAGCAGTGACAAGTGGAGTACCACAGGGTTCCGTCCTGGGACCTCTCCTGTTTGGTATCTACTTCTCTGAAGTACAAGCTAACACAGAAGACCTCTGGCTAATGAAGTTCGCAGATGACTGCAAACTAGGAGCCATCATCAAGTCCCCAAATGATGTGGACATCCTACAGTAGGGTCTCGCTGAGACAGATGCCTGGTGTCAGAGCCATGGCCTCAAGCACAGTGCCAAATAATGCAGTGTCATCCCCTTTGATAAAAACTCTGTACCCATGAACTACCACATAAGCAGCAATCTACTTAACACCGAATGTGTGATGAGACCTTGGGACCCAAGTGGACAGTAGTCTCTCCTTTGCTAGTCGCATCACCACAGTAGTCAGGAAGTCCTTCTACGTGGCACACCTCATCATAAAATGGTTCTCATCCAGGAAAAAAAAGGTCATTGTTCCCCTCTACTTGACACTCATTAGACCCATTATAGAGTACAATGCCCCTTTTGGAATGTACCTCACAAGACATCTGCAGCAGCTGAAAAGGCCACAGAAGTACATCACAAAGAGGATTACTGGCCTCAAACAAATGCCCTATACTGACCGCCTCAAAAAACTCCAGCTTTACTCCATAGCATATCGCCTACTCCGAGGTGATCTCTGCCTAATATATAAAGCTATGTCAAACCCAGAGCTGTTGGACATGCTACACCTAAAGAAATCCCAATTCCTCTGAGCTACATGCTCTAGGGACCTAAACCTTGTCACCACCAATAAACAGGACATGCTGGAGGGATAGATTCCTGTCCCAGAGACTTCCCATACTCTGGAACAGGTTATCCATCTATGTCAAGCAAAGTTCTTCATTAGCACTCTTCAAGAAAAATCTTGATGAGTGAATGGGAAATTGGAAATACACTCTGGGGATCACTTCTGTGTCTCTGCTCGACAGTGGCACAGGAAAATAACTTTCTTGGGTGGAGTAAGTCAGGGAACCTTGTTGGCTAGGCTTACATAGGCCATTGGGCCGATAGCCTAGTACATACCTATGAACCTAAATGCATCCATATTTGCATATACCTGTGGAAGCATGGAGGTGTTTAGGTGAAATGGCAGTGGAGTTTCTAACCAGATTGTTTAATGACAACTTGGAAAGTGAGAGGATGCCTGAGGAATGGAGAAAGTGTTTTGGTACCGATTTTTAAGAATAAGGGTGATGTGCAGAGCTGTAGTAACTACAGAGGGATTAAATTGATCAATCACAGCATGAAGTTAAGGGAAAACGTAGTGGAAGGTAGGTTAAGAAGGGACGTGATGATTAGTGATCAGCAGTATGGTTTCATGCCAGGAAAGAGCACTACAGATGCGATGTTTGCTGTAAGAGTGTTGATGGAGAAGTACAGAGAAGGTCAGGAAGAGTTGCATTGTGTTTTTGTAGACTTAGAGAAAGCATATAACAGGGTGCCTAGAGAGGAGTTGTGGTATTGTATGAGGAAGTCGGGAGTGTCAGAGAAGTATGTAAGAGTGGTACAGGATATGTACAAGGGTAGTGTGACAACAGTGAGGTCTACGGTGGGGAGTGATGGATGCATTTAAGGTGGAGGTGAGATTACATCAAGGATTAGCTCTGAGCCCTTTCTTATTTGCAATGATGATGGACAGGTTGACAGATGAGATCAGACAGGAGTTCCCATGGACTATAATGTTTACAGATGATATTGTGATCTCTAGTGAGAGTAGGGAACTGGTGGAGGAGACCCTGGAGAGATGGAGATATGCTCTAGAGAGAAGAGGAATGAAGGTCTGCAGGACTAAGACAGAATATGTGTGTGTGAATGAGAAGGAAGATAGAGGAATGGTGAGGATGCAAGGAGTAGAGGTGGTGAAAGTGGATGAGTTTAAATACTTGGGATCAGTAGTTCAGAGTAATGGTGAGTGTTGAAGAGAATACAGGCAGGATGGAGTGGGTGGAGAAGAGTGTCAGGAGTGATTTGTAACAGACAAGTACCAGTAAGAGTGAAAGGGAAGGTCTACAAGAGGGTAGTGAGACCAGCTATGTTATATGGGTTGGAGCCAGTGGCATTGACAAAAAGGCAGGAGTTAGAGCTGGATGTGGCAGAGTAAAAGATGTTAAGATTTGCACTGGGTGTGACGAGGGTGGACAGGATTAGGAATAAGCATATTAGAGAGTCAGCCCAGGTTGGAAGGTTTGGAGACAGAGCCAGAGAGGCAAGATTACGTTGGTTTGGACATGTGCTGAGGAGGGATGCTGAGTATATTGGGAAAAAGATGCTAAGGATAAAGCTACTAGGTAACAGAAAAAGAGGAAGGCCTAAGATAAGGTTTATGGATGTGGTGAGAGAGGACATACAGGTGGTTGGTGTGACAGAGCAAGATGCAGAGGACAGGAAGAAATGGAAACAGGTGATCCGCTGTGGCGACCCCTAACGGGAACAGCCGAAAGATGATGACTGTAAGTATATCGGGCAGTGTCCAAATAGTACCTTGATGGAAAGCATTTCATAGGACAGGTCAGCACAGGAATGTCTTTTGAATCCCATACAATGGTAAGTAATAAGATGTCATTTCTTTTTATTCCAATTTGTGAATGTCAGCCATATTAATATTTCTTTAATTACTTGACCTATGTTATACATGGTATCAAATGAAACTTTATTTTATTTATTTATTTATTAAGCCTTACTTAATACTGCAAGAGTTGCCACTGACAAATTTGTTTGTCACCAATTTGTGCACATTTATGTGTGTAATAATTATGTAGATATGCCCAAATGTCATGCATCTGTAAATAACTCTGGACTTGTCAACCTGGATGTATTGTGTAGTAGCATTTCACATGGTCAGTTACTTTTAGGGTTAGGGATAGCTCCTCAGACAAGTGGGGTACTCTGTACCACTGAAAATCTAAATCTAGGTTATTTTCCAGAACTATTAAGACTGTATGTCATGTGTTATTAATTATGTTAATAACGTGAACCATGGGATATATAAATTATACAAATTCTGGAAAACTCTGCACTGATAGTTGTCTAACTGGCATTGCTTTCCAGATATTCACATTTATTTCTGTATTAAATATGCAGAAATGTATACTATTTATAATTATGCAAATGTCTCAAAATGGAACAGTATGTACAAAACTACTGTATAGCTGAATGAAGAGCGCACATGCACCAATAAGTCACACTGACAGTTTTTGCATCTTATAGTTGTTATAAGCAAATTTGCATATTATTTCATTATTTTATATAAAAATATTGTTCTGTCTGTCTGATGTATTAATATCACCATTATGAAGAGGAGTGCATGCTGATAACTTCTATATTTTTTGATATATGTGCATTTTGCATAGGTTGCAAAAGTGCATTCTTAAAATTTTATCTCTGGTGAATGCTATCCAGACAGGAAATGAATAGATGTCAAGAGGCATGAATTTCCACTAAGGCTAGGTGTGAAAGAGCTGATCAAAACAAAAAGAAACACAACATGCATTAGTGTCTTTCACAAATGTCTCACATTTAAGCCTGGAATCCCTGATTAATATTCAGAAATCAAGACTTCCACATATGTGCGCCTGAGATTTTTCAAGCCAGTTGGAGATTTGTAAAGACTCAAAGCAAATGAGTATGCTAATGATCTAAGCTAAAGGTGTGGTACTCCTAGTTTCACACTTCGTCATACACCTAAAGCAAATTTGTGAATGGTACTGCTACTCCAGTATGTAAATTTGTGTGTAAATGAACAGCACTCCTTTGAAAGTTAAGTCTGAGAAGGAACACCCAGTACAATTTGGTATAACTGAAAATGTGTAAACTGATCTTTGAAGAATGTAAATGTGTGTGAATCAGGCATGACTTTGTATACATGCTGCACTGGTTTGTAAATTCACAAATGCTTTTGTCTCTCTGTGATTTGGCAGTGAGCATAGAGATGTGCTAATATATTGAACTTTTCACAAGAGCTTGTGCTGATTAAAGCTAAGCACTGCAGACTTTGACATCACTTTAAAGGTGTTCTTATTAGGATTTCCTGGTTTGGCTTTTATAAATGAAGATAGGAGAGTCAGCAAAATGGGAGAATGCACACAAGGAAAACACAAAAGGAAGAAATTAAGAGGGTTGTGCTGGAGGAGATAGGATTAGATATTCCTGGGGTATGAACCCAGATGTTGAGGGGGTTGACACCTCTGGTGGCTTGGTGGTTGGGGCCAACTGGGACAGTGAGTCTTGCACCGACTGAAGAAGACTTTGAAATGGGCTCCACTGGCTCTCTGTTTCCCTTTCCACTTCAACAGCCACCATATCTTGAAGCTCAGGATGGCAGCTTTCCAGGCTGCTACACAACAGAGTGCCCACAGGGTGAAGTCACCACTGTCATCTAGTGAAACATTCTGTAGATGGGCAGAGAGCAGTGGTGATCTATCCTGGGGTTTAATGCAGTCAAGCTTTCCTAGACTCTACAGGATCTGCAGGAGGAGAAAAGAGTCAGGCAAGAAAAGGATTCTTAAGTGTTTCCTCGCAAATGTCGTTATTTCACGGAGAAAATGTGAGCAGCGATACTTTTATTCAGTCATTTTAAATGGCAGTGATTAAACATATGGCAAAATTAATTATCCTAGTAAATACTGATGTGCGCACCTTTTTTAAGAGGTTTCTTTATACAAAAAAAAACTGACATCTAGAATGACACCCTGACCCCATGTACAAAAAGGGGAAAAAGGGTTTTGGGTGGATGAATGGATTGATATCATTACATATTTTTGATATTCTTAAATACTTTTGTAATGTGCCATTGCCATAAACCTCTTTGTAGAAATAAACTGTTTCCAGACTAACTTTTCTTGGTGTAACTATGAAACCTTAACTTGAAATATCTTTACATGTATATGTGGATATGTAGTTCCCTTTCAATGAGTACTTGTCTATTTTGTTGATGCTAAATCATACTTGCAGAGATGGTGAACCAACCATGACTGTATCCTCAGGTACAGGCTGCAGTTTTTGGAGATTTTATTAGGGGCTGTGGAAATCTCAGAAAAAATGAAGGGATTAATGAGAATTATTAATGGCTCTACAATCATCTAACTGTAATACTTTGGACTATAATTTACATAATGTTTGCCACATATCTTGTTGTTTGACTTAGCGCATACCTGAAAACTTTTTGGTTGTTAATCCCCCCACTCACCCCGGTTTTGTCTCATTAATCTATTTGGTAGCAAGTCAAATGTAACCATCAAGCTATTAAAGCATAAGAGGTAGGAGATGTAAATTAGTTTTCTTCCAAATATGTAATTAAGGGATCTGCCCCGGGATACAAAATATTATGTACAGTGGATAAAAAGTGTACACACCCCTGTTAAATATGTAACTAAGGGATCCGCCCTGGGATACAAAATATTATGTACGGTGGATACAAAAAGTGTACACACCTCTGTTAAAATGCCAGTTTTTTGTGATATAAAAAATGAGACCACAGAATCATTTCAAAACGTTTCTCACCTTTAATGTGACCTATAACCTGTACAATTCAATTGAAAAACAAATCTGTTAGGGAAAAATATAAAAATAAAAAACGTAAAGTACACTGGTCACATAAGTGCGCACACCCTTAAACTAATACTGTGTTGAAGCACCTTTTGATTTAATTACAGCATTCAGTCTTCTTGGGTACACACCTGCCATCAATTAAAGAGACTCTGATTAATCCCAAATAAAGTTCAGCTGTCCTAGTAGGATTTTCCTGACATTTACTTAGTTGCCTGCTACAGCAAAAGCCATGGTTCACAGAGAGTTTACAAAGCATCAAAGGGATCTCATTGTTGAAAGGTATCAGGAGAAGGGTACAAACAAATTTCCACAGCATTGGATATACCATGGAACACAGTGATGACAGTCATCAAAAAGTTGATAAAATATGATACAACAGTGACATTGCAAAGAACTGGATGTCCCTCCAAAATTGAAACGACAAGACAAAAACTGGACAGGGAGGCTGCCAAGAGACCTACAGCAACACTGAAGGAGCTGCAGGACTTTCTGGCAAGTACTGGCTGTGTGCTACAAGTGACAACAATCTCCTTTATTCTCCATATGTCTGGACTATGGAGTAGGATTGCAAGATGGAAGCCTTTTCTTACAAAGGAAAACATCCAGGCACAGCTAAAATTTGCAAAACAATACATCATCTCCTCAAAGCATGTGGGAAAATGTGTTATGGTCTGATGATACCAAGGATGAACTTTTTGGCCACAATTCCGAAAGGTAAATTTGGCACAAAAATAACACTTCACATCACCAAAAGAACACCATCCCCACAGTGAAGCATGGTGGTGACAGTATCATGCTTTGGGGTTGCTTTTCTTCATCTGGAACTGGGGCTTTAGCCAAGGTGGAGGGAATTATGAACAGTTTCAAATACCTGACATTTTTGGCCCAAAATCTTCAGGCGTCTCCTAGAAAGATGAAGAGGAGTTTCACCTTTCAACATGACAAATGACCACAAGCATGCATCCAAATCAACAAAAGAATGGCTTCACCAGAAGAAAATTAAAGTTTTGGAATGGCCCAGCCAGAGCTCAGACCTAAATCCAATAGAAAATCTGTGGGGAGAGCTGAAGTGAGCTGTGCACAAGAGATGCCCTGACAATGTGACTGATTTGGAGCGGTTTTGCAAGGAAGAGTAGGCAAACATTGCCAAGTCAAGATGTGCCATGCTGATAGACTCCTACCCAAGAAGACTGAATGCTGTAATTAAATCAAAAGTCACACTTGTGTAACCAGCGTATTGTGCATTTTTTATTTTATATATTTTTTTCCCCTAACAGATTTGTTTGTTTTTCAATTGAATTGTACTGGTTATAGGTCACATTAAAGGTGGGACAAGTTTTGAAATGATTTATTGTGGTCTCATTTTTCATATCACAAAAACCTGGCATTTTAACAGGGGTGTGTACACTTTTTATATCCACTGTATGCCTTTAGAGAAAGGAATGAATGCATTATAAAATAAAACCATTCAAATGAACCAAATACCTTTGGTGGTGAAGGGTAACCAAGGTACTGATCTAATTACTGGTGAAAAAAAACTTTGCTGTTATGGCAATTCTGAAGCTAATCAATTTCAGAAAGGCCATAATCTTGAAGGGCAAAAATAGTACAATTCGCATTACAGCAAAAAGTAGGACCACTATGTACTTCAGAAAGTCCCCTCCTCCCTGAGTATAAGGTCTCTCAGAATGCTTTCCTTCCACAAATTGGACAAAGTTATGGAAATTCCCAGTATATTATCAATACCAGGCCACATCTTTCAGAAAACTGCTGCAGTGACCCTTCACAGTGCTACATATAACTTGTAAGTTAACATGTTTCTGAATGAAGATTTTGTTCACTTCTTATTAAGCTCTACAAAGTTTTTCATAAACCTAGATAATAAACATAGATAATGTAACTCATATTTAATAATACAATAAATATGTTAAGTGAAATATGTACTATAGAAGTTGAATTCTCTCCTGAGCCTCTGCCAACACTGGGCAAGCTAACCTGGTCAAGTCTCTGGGACTGCAAGTCACTGTATTTGTGCCTGCATTGATTATCGGTTCCAGTAAGTGAATTCATTCCCCAGCTGTGTCCATACTCAAGTTTTTAAAGTGGCTTGTGCCCACTGCTTCTGACCTCTACAAGTATAATGCTTATGGCAGGTGAAAGATAATCTCTCTCTCTCTCCTTATCGTACCAGCTTGAGGCTTTACCCTGGGCTTTCACAGAGGACATTGTCTGCCAGATTCAAGATGGAATAAAGTAGTATGTACAAAAATGAGACTACTAGGGTGTGAGCACCGAGTTCTGACATCACTCAGACTTGCAGTTTACACCATGCTGAGTACTGGAAAGTGGGTGCACTCACAGAATAGCTGAACCAGCACACTGCTTTGCTCCACAAAGCAGATGTAGTAGAGCTTGATATGCATGCATGCACAAGCTTTTTCAATACTTGTCCAAAGCTGGCACAAACTCTACTACAGTAATGAATGCAGTTGCTCATATGCACAGTAATGTGATTCATAGAACTGAGTTCCTAAATGCCAAGTTTGCATAAAAAGTTAAGTTCAAATTTTCTTGAAAGTTTCTCAGTGATGCCATTTTGGGCACGGTTTGGTAGCATGTTTCCATGAAGGCTGATGGACAGTGAGGATAAAAGTAGATAGCTTAAAATGGGTACATTAGGATCATATGGAAGGAATATAGTAACACTTGATTTTACTGTGACCTCTTCAAGAGCAGCCCTTGAATCACCAGTAAGGAAAATTTTATTGCTGTAACTGGTTTTGTTGTGTAAAACCATAATATTTGGTTAATGTTGAGTAATTTGATGTTGATGAAGGTGCTTACTGCATACTGTGATATAAGGCAATGGAAACATGCAGGACTGAAGTGCAGGTAACCTCACTGCCTTTTAAGGACTAAACAAGCAGTCATTCTCTTTGCTCCGCCTTTCCAGCACTCACTCATAGGCCTCCATTGCAATGTACACATTATTACATATGACCCAGGTGAACAGTTTGTTTCACAAAATAAAAAATTGAAAGAAACCAACTAAGCTATACAAAGCCAAAAGGAAAAGTTAGCAATCCCGTCATTTCCATAATTTTTTGTTTAGTACTAATGTTGCATTACTCATTCACATACATGAAACTGATTTTATTTAACTCAGGAATAGTAGGGGAGTAGTAAGTAAGTAAAAGTTCTATTTCTAGGGAAATATTTTTCAAGCATTGGGAAACAAGACATGTTTACTCCTGAGGTAAACCTTGTCCTCATGGTTATATAAAGATTCTATGGAAACTTGAGGAAAAAGTAAGATAGGGTGTGCAATCAAGTTGTAGCTGACATAAATGTTATTGAGTGAAGGAACTACACAGTGTGAGAAAAGAGATAATGATACAATGGCCCTTGCAAGGGAGTAAAGTTAAACAGAATGCAATTGATGTAGTAACTTTGATGGCAGGACTTTCACTGTCCGACCTTTAACAGTTAATAAGGAGTACTTGCTGTCTTTACAAAGTGATGCCTGTGATGCACACGAGGAGGGTATACATTTTGTTAGAGGTGGCATGGATCCCATTGTGACGTCCCTGCTCTGGGCCAGTAATCAAGGAGCCTGAGTTCTTACTACTGGTATTGAGGGGTGTTCACTTTGAACAAAAATAGGTACAGTATTTCCAGATGCAGCTCTTTGCATGAGCTGTTCATAGCACAATTTCCCTTAAGAGCATAAAGAGGACACACACAGTCTGGGTTTCCCTCTCTCTCTTTCCAAGCCCCCAGCAAGGCTCTCCACTGGCACAGATATAGAGCTGAGTCTTCAGCCGAGTGTTCCAGGCCAAGTCCTCCACCACCCTCTTTGTGAAACAAGTGCTTTGTGTCCCTGCTCCAAGTAGCTGGCGCAAACACTCTTGCGATTTGATTTACACACACACACACACACACACACACACACACACACACACACACACACACACACACACCTGGGAAAGCTGGCATAGATTTACTAGCTATGCTCCTTTGCCCAGACTATAAGGTAGACACTGCCACCAGGACATTCCAAAGTCAGTTACTCCTAAGGCTCTTACAAGGGTACCCAATTATACTGAGTAAAATTTAATATGAACACAAATGGTAGTGTTTGGCCACTTCTGGAAGCCTTGTTGTATTGGTCACAATGTCACCAAATAAATATAAGTACTCTCAAAGGTTAAAATATTCTCTAAAGAACCAGCCACAATGACAAGTTTAAGTATATTTAATAATAATAAAAAAACATGAAAATACTAAATATTTACAATAAACACAAGAGTTTCAGTCAGAGGAAATATTAAAATAAGACAGACGAATAGATTCACACAGATACAGAAAAACAGTACTTAACTAATCTCACTATATTTTCCTGACTGATCTATAGAATTGCTATTCCCTGGTTTACTTATTAAAGCAAGGCAAGATGAAGTGCATAAGTGGTCCTTTTATGTCGGGTTTCAAAAACAGACCGCACTGAGACTTCTTATCTAGTATTAAAACATCATTTCAGTGGTGGATTACAGAATGACATCACATACAACTGGTCATCTGACTTCTGGTCCTTGTACTAACTCCCTTTAATAAAAACTGAACCAGAATCTTGCACATGTGTTACCATATACACACAGCTTTGATAAGATGTGTTATAGCATCTGGAAGCCATACAACCATTTCAACACGTCCACCCTTCCAGGATAGTAATTAGTTCATTGCTAAGGACACTACAGCCAGGATTCCCAATGCTTGTTTTCACAGGCATTTTGTCTCTGGCTACAGTTGGAACTGTAAGATACAATTTTTATTGCCAACCAGGTAATTTAATTTCAGATTATTTTTCAAAGTTAGATGGACTGATATTAACCTCTTCCCTTCCAGTATTCTCTGATATAATATATTAATTCCACCAGTTACAATACAGTCTGGCATTCAGGTGTATTTATTTTTCTGTCCCACAGGACCCACTGTTGGCACATTTTTTAACACAAGCAACTTTGCAGATACATTTTCAACACAAGCACCCGTACAAATCAGTTTGATATACAAATGAGATATAATTCTTTACTAAACTCCTGCTAGCTATGCTGGAACATGCTGTACATCCACTGCCCTACTTCTGGCATAGCTGTAAATACCTCACATTGTCACACTCATTAATGTCAGAGACCTGCAACATCCACATGCACCTGGTGCAGAAGATCAGTCTTTTTCTGATTTTGGTACTTGGTGTGTTAACTGTGTGCTTATAACTGTGAAATATTTACTCATATAAGGTACTCCATCAACATCAGCTATACCACCACCCCTTCACACATCACATGGTGTGTGATTACGATGCCACAGTATATACATGAAAAAAATCATCAGTATATGGGAATTGTGGAGACGAGACAATACCATGATGATCTTTGTGCATAGTATGATTGCACAGACTACATCCATGTCTTTCTTTACTTTCACACTAGTAGGAAGTGTTATGCATGGTGGATGTGTAGGCTGAATGACCACATCTGTCATGAGAAAATGCTACAGGCATTCATGAATATTCCCCAGAGAAACAGGCAGTTGGATCTCATAAACCTTCCATAGTATGGGTAGAACATCTGAGTCAAGGTCTAGGTTCCATAGCACTGTTGGGTCAATGCCAAGACGTCCCCATCTTAGAACAGGGCTGTGCTTCACATGGTTGAAAACCCTATTCCAGACCATGGGAATTCTCAGAGGTACATACCTGTCCCTCCAACATGTCCTGTTCAAGTTGCAGGCAAAGTTTAAATCCTTAAATCTAGCAGTTCTGGTGCTGCTGTTTTGCACTTATGAAAAATGGCCATATGAGCAGGACTTGGGGATACCTTATATGATGGGCATAAATTGCCTCTCAGTAGTCTGTTGGACAAATAAATATGCATACGGGGATTTGAGGTGATCTGCTTAGGATGTTGTGCTTACGGCATGAATTCTTTTTTTGAGGAACCTTCGTGGAAGTTCTAGTTGTTGCATGTGCCTGGTCGGGTACATACAGAAAGAGGCGATTACCTCAACATTTGCTCTGCTGTACTTAATTAGTTTTCTTAGTTGTCTGTTCAGTTTGAGAGAGAGTTTTTATCTTTTTTTTTGGTGTTACATTTCATAATTTTAGTTGTGCCTTTTTTCTTTTTTTCTACAACCTGTATAATTTTGGATTCTACCATGGTGGTCTGTTTTTTGAGGTAGTTTCTGCCTTGCTTCTGGTAAGCACAGTAGCCTTTATGCAGACATTGACATGGTTGCAAAGAGCTTCTGTGAATAGTTTCACATATTCTGTTGTGTTATCTGGGTTTGCAGGGTCTTGACATTTTGACAGGTTATCACTTAATGGAGTAGTTTCTAGCTTTTACAGGGTTTGCCGTGGTACAGAATTGATTCTTATTTTGAAGGCGACTATTTTGTTGTTGTCTATAACCTTAATAGAAAGGTCATGATACTGGCGGGGGGGGGGGGGGGGGATGGCAGCATTCTCCAATATTTGTGAGTACGAGGTCCAATATGTTTGTAACCTCGGTAGGCGTATGTACTTACTAGTCAAGGGGTCCAGGGTGTTTGTGTTAACAAAGTCTAGGAAACTATGCGCCTGCAAATCTGTGGTCATGTAAGATTCCAAGTTTATAGAAGGATGATTTGTTGAAGCATGTTTTGATTTAATTACAGCATTCAGTCTTCTTGGGTAGGAGTCTATCAGCATGGCACATCTTGACCTGGCAATATTTGCCCACTCTTCCTTGCAGAAGCACTCCAAATCTGTCATATTGTGAGGACATCTCTTGCGTACAGCTCTCTTAAGGTCACCCCACAGATTTTCTATTGGATTTAGGTCTGGGCTCTGGCTGGGCCATTCTGAAACTTTAATTTTCTCCTAGTGAAGCCTTTCTTTTGTTGATCTGGATGTATGCTTGGGGTCATTGTTGTGTTGAAAGGTGAAATTCCTCTTCATCTTCAGCTTTCTAGCAGACGCCTGAAGGTTTTGGGCCAAAAGTGGCCGGTATTTGGAACTGTTCATAATTCCCTCCACCTTGACTAAAGCCCTAGTTCCAGATGAAGAAAAGCAACCCCAAAGCATAATACTGCCACCACCATGCTTCACTGTGGGGATGGTGTTCTTTTGGTGATGTGAAGTGTTGTTTTTGTGCCAAACATATGTTTTGGAATTGTGGCAAGAAAGTTCATCCTTGGTCTCATCAGACCATAACAGATTTTTAGACATGCTTTGGGGAGACTTGATGTATTGTTTTGTAAAATGTAGCTGGGACCAGATGTTTTTCTGTGTAAGAAAAGGCTTCCGTCTTGCAACGCTACCCCATAGCCCAGACATATGGGGAATACAGGAGATTGTTGTCACATGTAGTACACAACCGGTACTTGCCAGAAATTCCTGCAGCTCCTTCGGTGTTGCTGTAGGTCTCTTGGCAGCCTCCCTGACCAGTTTTTGTCATGTATTTTCATCAATTTTGGATGGACGTCCAGTTCTTTACAACGTCACTGTTTTCCCATATTTTCTCCACTTTTGATGACTATCTTCACTATGTTCCATGGTATATCTAATGCTGTGGAAATTTTTTTGTACCCTTCTCCTGACTGATACCTTTCAACAATTATATCCCTTTGACGCTTTGTAAACTCTCTGTGAACCATGGCTTTTGCTGTAGCAGGCAATTGAGTAAATGTCAGGAAAATACTACTAGGACAGCTTACTTGGGGTTAATCAGAGTCTCTTTAATTGATGGCAGGTGTGTACCCAACAAGACTGAATGATGTAATTAAATAAAAAGGTGCTTCAACAAAGTATTAGTTTATGGGCGTTCACACTTATGCAACCAGCTTATTGTACATTTTTTATTTTTTATATTTTTTCCCCCTAACAAATTTGTTTTTCAATTGATTGTCACCTCACAGTAAGATGCTGTCCTGTTCGATTCTCAGCTAGAGTGTTTTCTCTGTGGAGAAATGTGTGAATGGGCGTATCTTCGTTGAAGGTTGTGCGTCAGAGCTGGCAACTCGGCACGTAAAAATCTCCTGCCAATCATTAGCGGTCCAGAGTTCCGCTGTGGTGACCCCTAACCGGGAAAAGCCGAAAGATGCAACATAGATCACATTAAAGGTGGGAGAAGTTTTGAAATGATTTATTGTGGTCTCATTTTTTTATATCACAAAAACCTGGCATTTTAACAGGGGAGTGTACACTTTTTATATCCACTGTATATTTAGATATACATCTGAATACACATCTCTATATCAGTGTCTCTTGCTATGATGAGAGACTTGGTTATATAGATATATGTATGTATAATATGAGGATCTGGTATCATACATGTATATATTTAATAATATTTAATGCTTTACAGATTGAGAACTCCTCTCCCAGCCCTGCAGTGCAAGCTGTTATGTAATGAAAACAACAAACACCTACATATTCAAATTTATCTCCCTTGTTTTCATTTACAGGTTCATAGGTAAATACTTGGCTAGCTGCCCTTTTGGGCCATTTTAAGCTTAGACAGTTTTCATTTTTGTCCTTGAAATAACCTATCCCATTTGGTTATACATTGGCCTTACCCATTCCATCATCAATAATTATTACCCCTAATGAGAGTAACTGGGATCATACCATAGATAATTTGAGGGGAGCCATGCACGGGACAAAGCATTTAGGAGTTGCTCTGTCCAATAGTAGTTCAGAGGACAGTCCTGGGGTAAATATGTTATTTCCCATACGTAGATCTAAGTTGCACTTAAATATGAACAAGAATGAACTTTGTTTTATGTGGATGTTGATCCTGTTCCACAGCAATGGTATGTATCCTCTGTAAGCTATACCTGTCCCTCAAACCATTCTGTTGATGTTGCAGAAGAGGCTTCGGTCCCTAGACCAACTATGTTTGATATGATTTGACTTGCTGATGTGCAGTAAAGTTTTCTGGTTTTCTGTATTTTTGTGGCAAATTACTGAAGACTGAATTCACTATATAATGGCATTCATTTGAGGATTAGACTTCATATCCTTCAGAAAATGTATTGTAACACAAGGCCTTTTATTCTAGCAACTTTCCAAGTTTCTAAAAGCAATATTTAAAATTTGTCCCTATTTTTGGGACATTGTCCCCCATTATTTTTAGCTTTGTCCAGTTTTTTTTTTTCTGCTAAGAGGTTGAAAGCTATGTTTGAGATGGACTGTGTAGGACATGTTTTTATTTAGACCTCGTATCATTTTAGAAAGGTGTCTTTCTGGAAGTTTCAGTTGCATGTGTCTGAACAGATGCATGCCAGAGACTGTATTATATTCAATGACTGGCCTAATGAGGGCTGAGTAAAGTAGGAAATTACATTCCCTAGATATAGGCACAATCCCTTTGTTTATAAGCTGTGCAGTATAGGGTTACCTATCAAAACTTCTACTCCTCATAACATCTAAACTTCAAAACATCTAAAAGTCATAACATTGAATCTTATGTTATGACATTTAGATGTTTTGAAGTTTAGATGTTATGGTCTTGATGTTTTGAGTTTAGATGTTATGACCATTCGATGTTTTGATAGGTAACCGCAGTATAGAAGGACTTTCTTACAACAATAATTACATGTTAGTCAAATTTTAGGTCACTGTCCTCGTAAGTTCCCAAATTCCAAACAACTGGGTAAACTCTTAGGGGCATATTGTCAATGCAATAGTTCCCTGGGGTAGAAGATTTCCCAAAGGATATAGTAATGTATTTTTTGGCATTAAGTTTCAGTCCATGACTGACAACAGTTATTTATTTGGGACAAACCTTCCTGCAAGATGGCCAAGTCATTTGGGATTCAGTTACTGCTCTTAGCTTTTAGCAAACTTAGGCAGCCAGAGCCCTTTGGTATTGGCTTTTAATTCAGAAAAGTAGATGACATACATGAGTTTCACCAATGAATGCTTGGGGGACTCTACTGGGGAGTGGTCTCTTTGTGGATGTAACTTCCTTTGTTTTGATTATCTTTGTCCAATCTGTGAGCCAGTTGGCAATGCAGTGGGCGACATTTTGCGTGATGATTTTATTAGTTTTGTTTGCATATAATGCTTGAGAAAACAAAACAACAACAACAAAAAAAAAAAAACAAAGTATAGAACATAGTTTTCTTTTTTATATTTTTATCCATTTTCTTTTTTCAAAAAAATATAGAGCATATGTACAAAAGCAGCATGATGTAGATATTTGCATGTTGATCAACTTTTGTAATTGTAGTAATTTTTCTGCTTTGTTTGCACATTAGATTCGTTAAGAAATGTAAGAAAGAGATTTGAGTCTTTTCATATTATAGGGACATATATATATATATATATATATATATATATATAAAAACGTATATCTTCTATAAAATTTTATTTATTTTACATTTGTTTACCAGGAAAGTCCAACTGGGACAGAGCCTGTTTTTAGTGGAGGCCCAGTGAGAAACGCTCCATGTGCATGTCTTTGGATTGTGGGAGGAAACTGGAGCAGCTGGAGGAAACCCATGTGAATGCAGGGAGGACATGCATAGTTCACACAGAAGGCATCCCAACCAAGAATTGAACTGGAGAACTTCTTGCTGTGAGGTGAGGAGACCACGCTAACCATTGCACCACTTTCTGAACAATGTTTGCAGTCATAGTACCCTGTTGGCTTGGTTTAAAGAAATTTGACAAATCATCACTTACACTTTAAGAAAACATTTCCTAAATGCTGTAGTGTTTACAGCACAAAAGCATATCTATTGTTTTCTGTGCTCTGTCTGGCTATCAGTGTGTGGAGTCTGACTGCAGTAACTGAGAATAAGGTGGGCACTACTGCTGTAACAGAGAATGTTTCCATGGCTGCTCTACTGTATATCGAGAGCAAACTGTATGAGGAACAAGTCAGATGAGTACAACTCAGCAAAGGTGAGTTGTTCATCATATTCATCATTGCTGCAGTAGCCTTAGCTAGATGAGTTGTATCCTGCCAAGTATACAATGCTGACCAGCTTCCAAAGCTTTAGGGCACCTTCCATGCATCCAAGCTGTCAAGCAGCTCTAGGTGAGCTGATTAAAAGACAAGTTTGGGTGCAGCCCCCTTCAGAGCTGTACAGGAGCAGAGCATTATGCTCCTCTGAGAATTTTGAGGATCGATGGCCAGCCTGTGCTTTGCTAGGCCGATAAGCTCCCTTTGAGGAATAAACTTCCTATTCTTAATTTTATTGATGTTTTATTACTTTCCTCTTCAGGAAAGTTATTCTAAAGATAGGAAAGTGGTGTTTAATGGACTGTCAAGACTGTAACATACTTTTAAATAGAACACTTGTTTTTTTTTTCTTTCAGTAAAAGTAGTGCAAACCAACTGAAAACTTATTTTCAGAAGAGAAATTGTTTTCCTTTGTGGGACTGACATAATGTTGCAATATATGTTTTACTTTTTTTGCGTGGTGCAGTGGTACAGAGATTAGTGTTGTCGCCACACAGCAAGAGGTTCTCCAGTTTGATTCTCAGATGGAGTGCCTTCTGTGTGGAGTCTGCTTGTCTTCCCTGCATCCACTCTAGGTGCTCCAGTTTCCTCCCACATTCCAAAGACATATGTCTGGAGAGTTACTCCCTGGGTCTACACTGAAAACGTGCTCTGTCGTAGTCGGAATTTCCCAGTAAACAAATGTTAAATAAATAATAAAAAAATTTTGATAGGGAAAAAAGTAAATTTTGTGGACTTGAGAAATTTATTTTACTTTTTGCTGGCCCCAAAAGTGTTTTAAAGTGCTTTTTACTAAGTTTTTTTCTGTGAAATAAGTGACTTTTAAAGGCTAGCAGTTTTTACTGGCATCTGCTACTTATCCTCCCTGGGAAAGAGTATCCATTTCTGGCTTGACCATGGAACAGATAATGGTTCCACAGTCAGTACTTCTTCCACCCACAAAAAGAAATTTAAGCAAACAGCCTTTGCCACCACAGCAGGCAGGAAGTTTGCCTCAGCTGGTGGGTGACTCTGCTGTGGCCATTTGTTGTACCTCAGACTCACTAATCACCGTGTCATGTGTGGCTGTTGGAGTCCCCTCAGTGGCCAAGGGAGAGCCAATGTTGCTGGTCCCAAGAGAGTAAACAGGGATGGTATCCTTGTTGTGTCAGATTGTTGTTCACATCCCCAGGGAAGTAATTTTTTAATAGCATAGTAAATATCTTGTAGCTTGCAGTGGGAATTATAGGTTGCTATAGTACTGTAGACTTTAATTATTTTAATTTATATATGTAGTTTCCAGGCCTGTTATGTAGGAAATGATTTATGATTTTTAGAATTACTTTTTTTTTTCACATTTGGCTTAGATTTTTTTTTTATTGTAGAATAAATTACGGTTAAGAGGTTTAGTAAGAGATTGGGGATGTGGTCCATTTCTATTGAGTTTTGCTGTATTATTTTAAGATAAGTGTACTTAATAGGTCTGGGATGTGTTAAGTGTGCTAAGCTGTTGTGTGCAAGTTCATATTTGAGTATTTTTTGCACAGCTTATGACGTTTAGGATTTGATTTTAGTAATCAACTTAAATATAGTGGTTTTAAGGCACTTTTGGTAGAACTTGCCATACACCAAGAATGGTAACAAATGTCTGATGAGACATGAGCAAGGATAAATGTTTGATGTGGGAAGGACACACAGACTGTCTAAAGATGGTAGCAGATGATGGCCTATGGATAAGTCACAGATTTTTTTATTTTATTTTACTTTATTTGTTTTCATTATCCAGATAAGACTGCTACATTTGGACATTTCTCTGTGCAGAATAGTCATTGATGACAGGTCAAAGCATCCGTGGCGTAGCATGTATCTGTTGAATGCTAATCTATTATTGCTTTACTATGTTATTATTTGCTTGCTTGTGCATGAATCTTTAAAGGGGTAAGACTTCTTCCTGAAATTTCACTGGGACATAGTGATTCTTTTATGCAGAGGTTACTGATGAATGTTTGCTTGTTTGAGAACTCTAACTTCTGATTGTTGGAATAACCCAGATTGTTAGAATAAACCCATCTTGCTTAATTATGGGCAATCTGCGACCATGATTATTTACCAGAGAGACTTATATGTTTTTAGTAATGTTTAACTGATCAGGGACATTTGCTGATGCTTGCATTCTGTCACTGTATGTTACTGCACAACTTCTGCTCACTATGTGTTACAAGAAGATGATGGGTGAATCTGAGAAATGTTGTCAGTTAGTGAACTCTTTGGCATTCATGAACTGATCCATTTTTAAGATTTGCTGATTGCTTGGCTGAGATGGTTATTTCCTGTCTGCTTAATACATTGATTGGCAATGTGTGTATCACTGTTAAAGTTGTGTGGTTTATATTTGTATGGTCATTGATTGTAACCAATGGAAATCATATTAGGACCAGTCTGACACTGGGAAATATCTAGAACAGTCCAATCTTACTTTTAAGAAGCTTGTGTTTGTGAGGTCATACTTGTTTAAAAAAGGGTTAAATGAAAAGATTTAGTATTTGGAGAGGTTGCAGTGTAGATATGGGTCTGGATTGTCCAGGCTTTATTTTTTTCTCACATAATTTAGCATAAGTTGATTGTATTAATTATTTTACTCTGATATATTTTTATACTGTTCTGGCATACTGACTCAACAACATCTCACTTTATATTTTTACTTATTTTTTCACCATCTTTTATTTTGATCATTTTGTAGTTGTGTAAGGATTACATACTAAAATTTGAACTTCATATAAATAAAATGTCTAAAGTGTACGCTAAATATTATCACACTAGTTTATTATCTTGATTGACACTTATCTACTGCACAGTATAGGTATTTTATATAGCCTAATGACGTGTCCCCAAATCTGTATTACATAAATCTGCACTATGCCACAGGATGTGCATATTTTTTTATTTATATTCATCCTGTGTTCAGTATCAAAAACATTTATCCATATCACATTTGAATTATTAAAACCCACAACCATTAAGAATGCTTAACATCCCTGAGTCAGTTATAAAATATATATTTATGCATTGCATTCTGTAAAGTAAACTCTAAAACTCCCACAAACACACAAGTAATCCACATAACTCAACCCAAAGATAATGAATGTGACCTTACATAATAAAATAGAAAGTGGAAAAAAAAGGAAACTCAATTAAATCCATAATTAACTACTTAGAAAAGGCATCACTGTTGAAATCAAAATGGACCAGCTCTTACATAACTAAAGAAAGGAAGATTAAACTATTTAAAATATAACTAGACTCTTCAACCACCACTCAGATGTTGTAAGTACTTGGTCATAGTAAAGAGTTTCTCTTCATATTTAAAAAAAAAAATAGCATCTTGTATGTATGTGCAAACACACTCCAGATATGCCTTCAGATCCCTAAAAATCTAAAAGTCTACTTTCTTATAAAGCTTGGTGCCATAAACAAAATAAATAGTGTGTGTGTGTGTACATGTGTGTGTATACACATATATACATATATATATATATATATATATATATATTTATGAAAAAAGCCAACTGATCAGAATTTTGCATTGCGAGTAAAACTACTTTTTTGTGTTTGTATATGTGTAACACTCTTTATTTTTATATATATATATATATATATATATATATATATATATATAGATATATAGATAGAGAGAAAACTGACACAAAACTCTAAAAGTGTAAAAAGTCCAAAATAAATGAGAAACACAGAATTTATGCCTCAGATATGTGAAAACACAGAAGGAATTTTAGTGACTGAAAACTATGTACAAGTGTGTCCTTTTGCTCTTGGAGTAAGAACTTAAATCATGTTTGTTTGTTTGTGTCCTTCTTTTCCCGGTTAGGGGTTGCCACAGCAGAACTCCGGTCAGCTAATGATTGGCAGTAGATTTTTACATGCTGGCTTGCCGGGCCTAATGCACAACCTTCAATGAAGGAAGCCCCATTCACGCATGTTGCCACACAGAAGACGCTCTGAGAATCGAACGGGCAACGTCTAACTGTGAGGCGACAATGCTACCGCACTGGTAGCAAATCGTTTAGAGTGCTGACATAAGTTAACAATAAAATATCAATAAATAAAAACATAAAAATAAATAGAAAAAAGGGAAACCCCTTTTAACATATACTTAAAATTAATGACTTCATTTAAGCCAAGCTCAGTGTCTGTGTTCAAAAGTGTGTGAGTAAATATGCCCCTTTAGTAAAGAGTATTATCTAAATTACCACAAATAAAATCCAATTCCACCATTACAAGCACATGAGATATGTATGCATGTGTGTGTGTGTGTTTATATATTTAAAGGTACAGCACATCATACTATGCCCAAAAAGAGTGTTTCTTTGGTTGTAAAATGGATATGCTTTCTAGAAAGATAGCCACAGAAGATTCAGCTTTTAAAAGCAAAATAAAAGGTGAAAAATTATGTTTCTGAAGAGAAAAATTACACAGAATTAAATGATTCTTATGGAGATGATTGAATCGAGCAAACATAAAGCCAGCAGCAAATCTGTATCAGACAATCAAGAGGCACCTGAAGATGTAAATCCACCAGCAGGTCAAAAGCCTTAAATGGTTTTCTTTTAAAACCAGCAGACATAAACTGTGGTGATGCCTCCTGTAATCAACTACACATCTAACAAATTTTAGCAGGCAAAGATTTCTTGAGTAAAGTTTATTCTGCAAATTGAGAAATGCACAAAAGGGCTGTATTTATATATTTGATTTGATTTGTAATTTAGTGTGTGCAAACCATTTTTTTCTCATTCATTGCTTGCTTTTCTTTTAATAAATCTCCATCAAAATCTTTACCTAATTGTTTTTTTACTGAACTCTAATCCTTATAGCAATTTTCCTTCTTACTGCGATACACGTTTTAAAAATACTTTAATTTAAAAGTGGATTACTGAAGCACTGCAATTTCGGTTAGTGTGCTTGTTAATAACCTACCTGGTTACCAAATATGTAGATAAAATAATAAAATAGCAAAAGTGATTGACAGGAGGCACTAAATGCATAGGGAAAAAAAACAAAATCAGACCAGTTTCTTACATCTGTCTTTCATATGTTTATGTACTTTTTACTGCTGCACCTGAAGGCAATCAGGCCTTTCCTTATCAGCCATGTGCATTTATTCCCTGTGCTACGTATTCCCCCATGATGCCAAGACCTGGCCAAGGAAGGCTGTCATAAAGGCTCCCTTAGCAGTACTTTGTGCCCTTGCTAACATCCTTGCAAAGGGGATATATTTATTTTAAACATAACTCCTCCCTTGGGTGGCGTATAGATGACTTGACTCACCATGTGACCCGTAATTCCTTCCTGTGTACTTGTGGTGAGAAGATACAGCTGAAGTGGCATGATGTCAAAACCACCTCTTGCAATACCACCCCTCTTCCATGGGAGAGTGGCATTGAATGGCTCTTGATTGTCCTTTCCTTCCTTCCTAGAATAGGCTTGACTTTCCTTCCATGCCAGCTTTGACAGAGCTGCTAATTGATCATGGATCTGCTTAGTCTTAGTCCAACCTTTAGCCTTCTCTATTATCAGACCTGGCCTACAAAATCCTTATGGGATTAGGTGGTTTCATATTGTCATTCTTTGTTAACCTGCAGTCCTAAAATTTTTCAAACAAGGGGAAAAAAGATGGAGATGATAATGATTCATCTTGTCCTTTCTCAACTATGAATAGAAATGCTCATTTCCAGGGAATGACCAACCGCAATTTAGTAGGCACAAAAATTCAAAACAGTGAACATCTGAATGTAAAAAAAAAAAGGTTATGAACCACAAAAAGAGTCACAGTCCAGAACGAATAAACCAATAATCCAAAATACTGGACACAAGAGGCTCAAAACTAGCTGCTGGTAAATAGATTGATTTATTAACGCCACAACAATAGTCAATACACGCGTTTTTGTCCAAGTAACCCTCAGACTTCTATGCTTTCAATTTCCAGTCTAAGTACTTAGCTATAGGGGAAATTTTTGATCCCTCAGAAGCAACAGTAAGTGTAAGTAGGGGATCATTTACATTTTTAAGAACTTTGGGTATCCCGAAAATCGAGAATACCCTAGGATGGTGATGATGTAAAAATTGATAAGTATCCTAGTCTATGACACCTTGATCGAACAGATCTTTCAATGCCAAATCGATCTTCTTGTAGGAAATGTTGATTTCATTAATGGACACATTGCTATATCTCATATCATCAAAAAGAAGAAAATGCATTTTACTATCATAGGAAATTTTGTCCATTATGACTACGTCCCCACCCTTATCGGGTTCCATAACACGGATATTCAAATTAGAACGTAAATGATCTAATAATTTTTTAATCCCTATCATCTAAGTTAGAAAAAAAATTTAAAGGATTGGAAATTTTTACGTAACTTAGCTTCAGTAACAGTTTCCAGATTTTTAAGTTGAGGGTGAAGTGAGGGGTTAAACACACTAATTTTTTTAAGGGGAATAGAACCTGATGCTCTAAAATTGTCACCAAATAAATTTAACAAATTCAGCCATCTAGTGAACATTTTGAGATCCAACAGGACTTGTGGAAGATTACTTTTGTTGGTAGGTACAAATTTGAAACCTTTTTTTAAAATAAATTAAAAAAAAAGTCATCAGAAATTTCAAGACTACTGTAATTAAAAATATGAAAACCTGATTTACTAACAACATGTTAAGCTTGTTGTTGACAATATCATCCATTATGTGTAACTCCAAAACTGGTTCCACCTGTTGCCCCCCCCCCTCTTCGGAGCATGTTGGCCCCTGTAAAAATGGGAGTAATTGTTATTTTTGTTACGGAGTCTTATCTGATCTCTGTGGGCCGTCGTCTTCATAACCATGGGCAGCATTGTTAACAGATGGATTTTAAGTATTGTCACCATAAGAATTATTATCATTAGAATCAGAGTGTTGATTGACATATTCAGAATCTAAAGAACGATGAAAAGTTTTAGGTAAGGGATACTGTTTTCCCTCCTTGTATTCTCTTGTGTCCCAATCTAATTTTCTATATTTCCTATTTAACAATTCTTTACATTTCTTGTCAATCTGAACTTTTAAATTTAAATTTTTATTTTTTTTCAGTTTGAACAGTAAACAATAAATCATTAGTAACACATGCATTATAAAAATCAATATCTTTTTGTAAAGTGTCCATAATGCGATTGTTATTATTCACAATCGCTTTTAAAATTTCAAGTCCGCAATTGTCAAAAATATATACCAGTTACAGATGAAATTCACTTCTAATTATCACATTATTTGGGTATTTTTATACCCTAAATCCCTTTGGTACAATACATAACCGGATACACTCGTTTAAATAAGAATGATCAATACTCAATGATTTGTACCTGGTGAGTATGTTTTGCAGTTTATTCAAAGAATCCTAATAAGTATCTGTGGATTCAACATTGCCGTTGATCAATGGAGGTTTTTGAAAGAGTGGTTTGTCTTGTAACCATTGTTTAAATTGTGTTAAGTCCCCAGAAGCCAATGGTGCTCCAGTCGTCTCTTCCTCTGGTAAACCTGGAACATTGTCTGTGGCGAGTAATGCTGGTGTTGAGTTGAATGCCTGAGTATCAGTATTGTGCACTTGCACATTCGCGCCATGTAGATTCGACCCTCTCTTTGAAAGAGTACGGCTCCCCGGACCAAATAAAGCTTTGCTTTTTTTTTTTTTTTTTTTTACAAAAAAAGGTTCAGAATTATGAATCATAAACTTGGAGCTTGTTCCTCAAGCGTGTTAATGTATATAATAGGATGTTGAACAAAAAGTGCATCAGTGAACACATTTTATATTTGGAGTACAAACTTGGTCATACAGGTACTGAATGCTTAAGTTAAGTCACGTGGTATAAAACTACCAACCATAAAAACTTAAGTAAATAAAAAGCAGCTACTGTCATTTTGTTCAGAACATAGCCACAAATGCAGTTTGAGAAAGTGTGTATAGGACATAACACCTAATGCTTTTCCAGGCGAAGAGATCATCTTTCTGGCATTTAAAACTAATGACATAGTAAACATTGCTGGCAAAGCTGGGTGTTCATTTTTGGAAAAAAAAGTTTAACTTTTAAGTGTCATTTCATAGCACTTGATGTACAATAAAGAGTTACAGATGAAGTTTACAAACTTGTTTTATTCATACAAAGCCAAATATTAAATGAAAAACACAAACTAGTTGATTCTTACTGCAAATGCTGACCTATACTCTAAGAAGCTCTGCTCCCAGCTGTTTAATATCAACCTAATGCAGAGAGTTTTTATTAAAGCCATTATGCAACCCCAGCCTCCACACAGTACTTGCTGAATGCACTAAATTCTACTTGCTGTGTTATATTTGATTAAAATCGAACAACTTGTTCCTTTCATACCGATTGCTTTGTTACTGTTGTTGGAGATGGAGCCATCCTTTGCTTACATGTGATGGGGTTGACATTATCTGATGATCCTGTGCTAATCCTACACATTAGTATTCTCTTTGCATGACAGACATGATGACAGTATAATGCTCTGGGTATGTAGTTATGTAAGCATAATGCAAGCTGTGCAATGAGAGAACAGCCTGCTACCTGTCTTATGTAAAGGCAACAAGGAACTTTGATTTTGGTATGAACGCTTTTAACATAGTACTTCAATGACAGATAATTCACAGATGAACCCCGAGGGACTGAATGTTGTTTACAGAGGTGAACAACCTGCAATTGATAGAGATGATGGTGCAGTAAACAAATAAATTTAGTATAGTCACTCAGCATACAAACTGGATTATGTAATTTCTAATGACAGCTTTGTTTCAAAAGGCATATAAATATTTAACTGCAGGATGCTCATACAGATTGCTGCGGTCTTTTCTAGATAAAGTAAAGTGGCAAAGAAAGTTTTTTTTTCTAAGCCAGTTTTACATCTTAATTACTATGCAAGAAAAAGAAAAAACTGTCAGTCGAATGAAAGAATTCAGTAAGTGAACTCCTGAATGTGTTAAAAAAAAGTCAAAAATTATAAATCGCACACTGAGTGTGTTCCTTAAGTGCGTTTTTGCTCAGTACTGTTTTTTTGTATAGATTTACAGTGTACCAGTGAGTACATTTATATTTGGAGTACAAATTTAGTCATACAGATACTGAATGCTTAAGTTAACAAGTCACATGGTATATAACTGTCAGCTATAAAAACTTGGTTTTTAAGTGTGTCCTTTTAATATAGAATAATAAAAAAATGGAATGGAACTTTGCTTACATAATTATATGTCATTGAGTGTTTGTAATAAAGGGAGACAAAGGTATGAAACTAGGCTTAGAATTTGGAGATAGTGACTTTCTAGCTAATGTGTGTATATGCGTGTATAAATATATATGTGTATGTGTATATATATATATATATATATATATATATATATATATATATATATATATATATATATATATTGCTGCCTTGCCAGAGACAGTTTGCATGTGACACTACTAGGATTTTGGATGCTGGCAAAGGCTCTTGCATCCCCCATAGTACCTTTTTTAGGCAATTTCTCAAAATATACTTACAGACATGACATTTGCCTGTCATAACAAAATAAAGGTCATGCTGCTAAACATTAGGAGTTTAAACCAAAATCTGCACACCCTATAAACACTTCTATCACTGGAAGATGTAGATGTCTGTGCAGTCATGGAAACCTGGTTCAAGGCCTCAGAGTATCCCATCCTTGCAAGGCTACAATGCCTTTCACTCCTTCAGAAAACAAAACGAATGTATGAGAACCAAAGGAGGCAGTGTTTCTATCTATGTTAGACATAAATTCACCTCTTGTCCAGTTACACTGGACAACTCCATGGAGATGCTCCAAGTTCAGGTTACTGTGGGTAAGACCCCCATTCAAGTCATAGCCAGTTATAGATCCCACTCTGTGGGTCGTGACAAGTGCGAAGCCTACTTGACCAAACTGGAGTCCATCCAAATATTATCGAACACTCTGGTTATGGAGGATTTCACCTAGACCACCATCAATTGAGAAACCTACTCTAGCCCTAACTCACTAGAGCAAAAGTTCCTGGACTTTGGTAATTCAAATATCCTGGAACAAATTGTTCATACACCGGCAAAAGGAACAAGCATTCTTGATCTTGTCCTCACTAACCTAACAAACAGATGCACTGCCACAATTGTTGGACTCTCATTAGTTAAATCTGACCACAAATCAGTCCCCTTCGAGCTGGCAGTAACACCAGAACTCACAAATGGTGAAGTCAGACTAAAAAACTTCACCATAGCAAACTATACTCTCCTATGGGAAGGTATTAATGTATTCCAAGCCCTGCTCCTAGCTGCAAGTGGTAACTACACCAAAGCTTTACAATAAAGCCCTGTACAATCACTTGTATAAGTGTATAGAATCGGCTGTACCAGAAAGAATCAAAGCTTGAGCCCCAAAGTAGAAACAAGCTGCCATGGTGGACATCCAGCATCAACAAACTTTACAACAAATTCATAAAGTCGCTGTCCAAAAAAACAATGTAAGGCCCTGACAGTGTAAAAGTGCCCTTCTCAGCCAAAACAGGCAAATAAGACAACATGTCAAATTCTCTAAGGGCATCTTTGAGAAAAACTTAGCAAGCACAGCCAAGGATAACCATAAGACCTTTCTTTTACAACTATGTACATAGCCTAAAAGGTAGGACCCAAGCATGTGCTAAACTAGCGAATAACGGTATCACACACACTGACCCCCCACAGAGATGGCAAACCTGCTAGCGGATAAGTTTGGTGAAAATTTCACTCCCTTGTTCCCTACAAACATATTGCAAACCTTGCCACAAAGTCTTCTCCCCACCCTACATATCTTAAGAGCAGGTCATTAAACTCCTGTCTAAGGCAAAAAACAGCCTCTATGGGACCACATGGCATCCCAGACGGTCTTCTAAACAGGCTAAAACATGAATTAGCATAACCATTAAGTACCCTTTTTAATCACAGCCTAACCACAGGCTTTATTCCTGTGGAATGGAGAACAGTAACTGTTATTTCCCCTCCGCAAAGGTGGCCTAGCAACAGACCTGTAAATCTGACCAGTGTCATCTGCAAGGCCATGGAACATATCATTATGGGCCTCATAAATAAAGGTGTAAGCAATCCCCAAACCCTGGATTGAACCCAATTTGGCATCATCAAGGGCAGATCCTGCCTATTAAATCTAGTGGATTTCTTTAAAAATGTGACCACGATCATTGATTAGGGCAAATCTGGACAAATCTATGCACACACCATACCTTGAATTGGCAAAGGCTTTTGACACAATCCCATACCCGGGCATTATCCATAAACTTAGCAAACTGAATGTGAACCTCTTTGTTGTAAGATGGGTTGCCAAATGGCTCACAAACTGGATACACACTATCAAAGTAGGTGACTCCACATTAATCAGCAGACCTGTTACCAGTGAAGTGCCACAAGGGTCAGTTCTGGGCCCCTTACTGTTTAATATATACTTCTGAGAAGTTCCGGCCAAAACTAAGGGGTTAATTTAACAGAAAAAAAAAACAGTTCAAAGGACACACTTTCTCCACAGAAAATATATTTTTATCAGGTTAACACTATTTTTAAACTGACAGAAAACACAAGTGCTCCATTTAAAAGTATATTACAGGCTCAAGTTAGCCCATTAACCCACAGCATTCCTAGCTTTAAAATAACTTTCATGAAGAATAAAGTAATAGTGCATCAATACATTTAAGAAAATGTAAGTGTTTTTCCTCTAAGGGAAATTATCTGCCCAGGAAAAGAAAGCACAAGCTGACCGTTAGTCCTTAAAAGCCTCAGCAGAGTGTAATCTATGGTGGCAGTAAAGCTTTGAAGGGCTTCATCACCCAACTTGCCTATTAGTCAGCTCAACTGGTGCTGAATATTTTGGCACTTGGAAGATGCCCTGAAGCTTTGGAAGCTAAACTGTGGAAATGTATAAAAACTCCAGATCACTAAAGGCTGCTCAACCAAACAAAAATATTTAGAAAACAAGCAGAGCTAGGCCACCACGGATTAGAAAGCAAGCTGAGCTAGGCCACCACGGATTAGAAAGCAAGCTGAGCTAGTCCACCATGGCCTAGATCTGCTTGTTTTCTAAAGCTTTGGAAGCTGGCTGGCCATTACAGCCTTGGGAGGATATAACCAATATACTGTAGCTAAGATTACTGCAACAGTGTTCAATATGATGATAATCAGGGATAGTTATAGTTGAGGGTATGTTGATTACTGAATTGCATTTTATTTAAACCAATATGTTGTAACTTATTTTAAAGAGATGGCAACTAAAAGATTACAGTTTTAAGATCTGTGAAAAGATAATCTAAACAAGGTGGTCATTAATAATGCTAATGATGAACACATTAAAGACATACTGTAAAACAGACTATTCATTTCACATTTAGATAAGTACATTTCAATTACAACTTTGATAATCCCATTGGAGATATGTAGTTAACAGTTTGCTTGTTTATTTACGTTTTTCTATTAATCTGCCATAGAAAAGTAAAATTTTTTTTAATTAAAGCTTTGATCAAATTTGCATCTGAATCTTGATCTGCATTGCTAGTCATGATTCCTTAAGCAGTGGCATATGCTAAACTCTTTTAGATGGTTTAGTAATTTCTTTTGAAGATGGCATTGTTATAGCTTCATTTATTAAGCTTACTGACAGAATGCTCCATTTAGCTGCTGTTACTTTTTTTTAAAGCTTTTTCTCATCCACAAATGAAACAACAGGTAGTATGAGGAAGAGCAGCAATTCTGCTAAAAGTTAGAAGTTATTATATCCACTTTTTGTTTTGCTGTGAGCAGCTGCTGCAAAGTTTATGAGCCATTGTGGATAGAAGTATTGCTGCAGTGGTAGCTGATGACATTTTACTCTGTAATATCGCGGAATGGCATTCTTAGTTTGGGGGAAGAGTAGCTCATCTGCATATTTTTTTTGTTGATTGTGGTTTAAATTAGTTGGGCGTTTTGTATAGAGTACATGTGATTAAGGCAAGGCCATTTTCAAGTTTTGGTGTCAGAGCATTCCTAGCTATTGCCCTTCTAAATTCATATGTAAGGTGACTGGATGCTAGGTAACATGATTTTCATTTGACTGTAATTAATAAAACAGAAGTAGAGGTCTGACTCAGAAACATTTTTATAAATCTGTGTGTATCAGCCACTGCAGAGGATGAATGACACACTAATCTGTTGAAACGAATGCTTAGACTACAGCCTGCAACCACAAAAAGTATAAGCTTAAAATTCCATGGCATTACCACAAAATACTGTCAGTGCAAATAAAAATAGTGTCTGGACAAAAAGTCATGCGAGTTTCTTCGACACTCAGCTACTGTATACCAATAGCACATGGCTTTATTCAAATCCTATGTGCAAATCCAGATTAAGCTTTGAAAAGTAACAGACTAGATGGCCTACCTGCAGAAAATAATAACCTATGTTAAGAAAAGGACAAAAGTACAGATATCCGTTGTTGTTGTGTCTTTTGGCTTTTCCCGGTTAGGTGTCGCCACAGCTGAACTCCGGTCCGCTAATGATTGGTAGTTGATGTTTACGTGCCGCAGCACCACTACAGATATCCATTGTAAAATACAGAAATGGGGGAAAAATATGAGTTAATGTAAAATATGCTGATATGGTTGTAAAATATCGTAAGCTCTTAATACTAGCAGAGAGAGAGTAAAAAACTAAAATACTTCCCCTTTACAAAAGGTGAAGGAATTCTAGGCACCTAATATGTAGCATGGAAGGGATAAAACTAATTAAATACCTAAAATTCAAGAGCTATGAATGTCTCAGTTTTGACAGTAACATTCCAATAGCAGGAAAATAAGTTTATTAAAGACACAAGGAAGATCTCTGCTTCTTTACAACAGCACTATACAGATAGCAAACACAACTTGATCTAAAGGTTGTAAAACCTAAAGCACTAGTAAAGAAAAGACGTTTAGTTCCCCAATACCTCCAGCATGACAAAACATAGGCTGCACTGTTACAGGCCAAGCAAACTCAGTCAAAAATACCAGCATCAACAGTTCAGGTGGCAAGATTATCAAACGCTGTTTTTACAGACATCAGCATTGATTTTGTAGGCCAGTTAATAGTACTGTCTTCTAGTTATAATTAATTATTATTTTAGATATGCAGTAGTAGCACTAAAGCCTTCTACCTTATTCAAAGCCATTACATCAAAAAAGCCAAAATCATTCCAGTATTAGGCATTTTAAATGGCAATACAACAGGCAGTGTGATCACCTTTAACAGTATAAAGTTCAAACAATTCTACAGTCTAGTATTTCATCACAGTAGAGCAGCTGTACTATATGGTTATAGGCTAATAACATGGTAAAGCAGTTAATGGCCAACATGCACTTGGTAGAGGTTGTTTTATAGCCTCAGCATACGACATTTCAGTGTGGTGGATGGTTGTGTGGGTGTGTGTGTGATACTCACCATGCATGGTTTTATGTGAGGGATGCTTCCAAGTAACAAAAATGTGCACATCTCACAGATATTCTTATGCTCACACTCGACACAAATAATGCAATCACTGCGCATAAGATGGTTTGTTCTCAGTCTGAATACAGAGTACTAAGAGGCTGCAACAGAAGAAAACAAGTTGACTGACATTTCATAATTTCCAGTGCTTTGAGGAGTTAGTTTAAGACATTCACAGATAAGGAAATCTGACTAAGTCAAGTATTTCATGGAGAAGTACTCTGGCTACATGATTTTTATGTTCTTAAGTGGATTTGTGGAGGAATGCACCACAGATATAAATTTGTATATAGTAAGTGTATGTAGAAAAACTGACTTGAGAGCTTTAGGGGGAAAAAAGTTGTGGTCTGGTGAACTGCAAATAGTTTCAGATCATCTTAATAAAATCCGCTACCTGTGTCCAGTATCAGTCTGCACAAATACCCAGTGCTTATTGGCAGGACGGTGATGTGCTTTCACAAGTAGAGAGGAGCAGTTGGTGTCAATTTGTAGTCAAGCTCCTGTCCCAAGCTGGTGAACAACCACACACAGCATGCCTGGGTGCAACCCACTCAATGTGGATGGATTAAGTCAAATATTTGTAAGAAAAGTAATACTTCTCGATCAATAGCCAGATTGAACCACCGTGTTTAATGTACTCTGTTGCAACTGTGCTGTGTGCAGAATAGTCCTGAGCAGGAATGCCAAATAAACCGTTATTAGCAAATACATTTAGAAACTGTTACCAAGCAATCAAAACTCCAGAACTTTCCTAGCTTTCTCCTCTCACAATAGAAAAAAAAAAAAACAAGATTGAAATCTAACAGAGGCGCTCCGTACCTCTCAACTGTACAGATTTCTGCAGAATGTCCAGATTTCTCTCTCGTATTTTTGGTCAATTTTTTTGTAAAATTGTGATTGTTGTGCAAATTAGTGGCAAATCATTAAAGACTGAAGTTAGAAAATGTCAGACATTTGAGTTTCAAACTTCATATTCTTCAGAAAAAATCATGCTAATGCAAAATCTGTTCTGTCAACTTTCCAAGTTTATGAGAGCAATATTTAAAAATTGTCCCTATTTTGGGCCTTTGTCCCACTTTTATTTATGGCTTTGTCCAGATTTCTTGCTATAAGACATTGAGAGGTATGGACAGAGCACTTAAATTACAAAATGCATTTCGGCTTTTTACTGGAATTTCTGAAAATGAAAGCTAATAGAGTTTTACAAATTTCTCCCAGTTTCAGATTGGAAATGAATAAAACACTGATTATAAAACTGCTGAAGATGGCACAAGCTTATTAAAAGGATTGGAAATGAATAAAACCCTGATTATAAAACTGCTGAAGATGACACGAGCTTATAAAAAGGACTTGAACAGATTAAAAAAAACATTGAAATGAGTATCTCAGTTATATGGAGTGGAACAAGCTCAAATCAGCACAACTCCTGCTTGCGAGTAAACAGCTTTAAGAAAAAAATTTGAAAGGTGGGATAGAAGAGATATCAGCCTGCAGAGTTAGAAACACTACTGGGCCCTGCCTTTGACCTAGGAATAAATGCAGGCTTCCCAAGAACTAACTGTTTTGGACTGGTAGTTTTACTGGCATTTGCTGCTTTCTTCCCTGAGGGAAGAGACACCATTTTTAGCTTGCCCATGGAATAGACTACATGTCCCATGATCGGTCCTTCTTCCAGCCACCACAGCAGGCTAGCAATTTTCCTCAGCTGCAGGTGGGTGACTCTGCTGTGGCCATTTGTTGTACCTCCAACCACTCATCTTTTACCCCTGATCATTCTGGCATACTACCTACCGCCAGTATGGACTGGGGGTTAGCTACATGCTCTGTGGCTGTTGGAGTCCCTCAGTGGGCAAGGGAGAGACACTCTTGTTGGTCCTGGGAGAGGGAGCAGAGAAGGTTTCCCTGTTGTGTCAGAATGCTGTGCCCATCCCTGGGGAAGCAGCTGCTGCCATTAATAACATAGTTGCATAGATGCATAGAAAGTTACTCGGCTAGTGGGCCTAGAGCCTTTACAAGTCTAGTCATGTTAATCTCAAGTATCCCTAGTTGTTCTTTTTTGGGTAGTTTGCAGAATGAATTTATGAACAGTGCAGGTCTGTGATCAACACTGTCTACCCCTGTTCATGAAGGACATGGGTGCCACCCCAGGGTTGAATTTGTGGTTTTACATCCAGTTATCTAGGCTGCATTTGAATATGGCCAATGAGGAGCTCTGTTTTACGTGAATAGGGAGTCTGTTCCAGAGAAGCAGCAGTCTTTGAGAGAGATTATCTACCTCTCCAGCATGATCTGTTATGTCATAAGCTAGGTCGAGATGCCTAGAGCGAGCGACTCTTGAGCCATTTGTCTTGTGGCTGTGCAACATTTCCATTAGTGCAGGGCTGGAAATTGCTGTATAGGCCAGTCATTAATCATTTCTCAGCAGCTTGTAAGAGTAAAGGGAGAGAGTTTTCAGCCTGTCCACTAGGTCATGGTTTGGAGTCCCTGTATTTTCTTAGTGAGAAACCTTGGAGGTCTCTCCAGCTGCTGCTGCATACATAAAAACACTGATCGGTAAATTTAGAAGTACATATTAATGTAATCTTGATACGATGAATAGCTACATGGCTTACAAACAGGTCATGGCAAATATACAGCAATCGGAAGAGTTAAATTCTAAGTTATAGTCTGGGTGCCCTACACAACTCTGTCCTAGTCACAAATTTGTTTAGGTCATATCTTGCCTCCCCCCATCTGAGGTTTTCTATAGTCTGGAGTACTACAGATGGTCTAAGAATGGGTAAACTAATGAGATATGCCTGCAGAAGAACTTGGTTACATTGACCATTTTGACACAGAAAATATATGTTGAATCTCATGTACTTAAATCTGTTTCTTAATAAATACAGCAAAACTAAGTGTGAATATTTAATATAGCACAGTGACTGGAATTGTAAATTCTTTTAAGAACCTCATTATATGGGTAGACGCTTTGAGTTTTTCTGATCATATATGCCAATTCGCTAATGATAGCTTATACTGGGTAGTAATATAAAATTTATTATTACCCAGATAAATGCCCCACACTAAAAAATATCTTACTGCCTTAATCCCCTTCAAGAAACCTTTGCTCTACGAACAAGTTCTTAATTTAGACTACTAACTCAGCCAGAGACTCATTTTACTCCTGCTATGTCTCAAAAACATGAAACACATCAAACTCACTGACAAAAACTACCACATTTTAAAATTCTACTCAGTCTACATCTGTATAAATCCTGGTTATGCTCAGCACCAGACTGACTCTCTAATATTCTACCATTTCCTCCATTTTTCTTTCCCCATCTTTATCTACTCCCCATCCAATCATACACACCTTTATCTTCCTCTCCCTTTTCTCACTTCACAAAAATATTTTCTAACTTTTTCTCTCTACCACACTCTAAACTTGAGCTACTCTCTCAAAATGTAAGTATCTCTTTGCAATACGTTATGCAGATAGACCCTATGCTCAGTTTTCCTTTCTATATAAATCCATTTACTTCCTGCAAGAATTTACGGGTCTATATTAGAACATTGAAGTTTCAGAACTTTGAATGTTCTAATATCTACCCCTAGTAACCAAAAACTGATAACATCGAAAATTCAGAACTTCCACTTTGGATAGAGAGAGAGTTTTTGGCTCATCTTCTATAGAGGTGAACAAAAATGTGATGTAAGGGGTAAGCTGAACCAGGGAACCTATAGGAATTTTCAGCCTCCCTTTTCCAGTGTTTGTAAGGTATTCTCTAACTTCTGTTCCAATTTTGGCAAAAAGCAGAATGAACACTATCAAAAACAATACAGGTAAAGAGATGTTTAACAAGAAATAGCAAGAGGGATCCAAAAACAAGCCCCGAACCTCCCAAAACCAAGGACAGTTCAATAAGTCTAAATGACTGTTCATGAGACCTGATGCCATCCCACCAGGGCCACTTTTTTTTCTTCCAGAAAGTCTGAATCTCCATTTATCTCTTTGGTATAGTTTCAGGCAAATTAGTTCTGAAGATCATTCATCAAGGTTACAGATGGCAGTGAGAGAAAATTCCTACTTTCAAGGGCGTCATTCCTCATCCTACAACTGAAACTCTTTCTATTGTTTTTTCATCACATGCTGTTCTGATGAGGAGTGATAGAGCCACTGCCTCCTTACCAGACAGGGATTTGTTTTTATTCAACCATGTTCTTAGTCTCAAATTAAGAAAATGCTTGGAAACCACTTTTGGGTCTTCCTTTTCTAAACCTGTTTGTGATAGTGATCAAATTCAAAATGTTACGTCAAAACCTGTCCTCTCTTTTTCCTCTTTTAAGTTTCCTGGTAACACTAGACTTAAAAGATGCTTATCACATCCCTGTTCATCCAGGCTTCAAATGTTTCTTAAGATTTTGTGTGTTTGGACCACATTATCAGTTCTCTGCTTTACCCTTTGGACTATTCACTACCCGTAGTGTGTTCACAAAGTGTCTAGCTCCAGTTACAGCTTATTGCAGGCTAAAGGGTATCCACATTTTTCCCTATTAAGACTACTTGTTTATCTTTGCAGAGACCTGCTTAAAGTGTCGGGAATCTCTTTCTTGAGTGAGAAGTCTCTTATACAAGCTGGGGTTCCAAGACAGCATTCAAAAGTCTTGTCTCCTTCACATAGGATTGTGTTCCTGGGATGTCCACTAGACACCTCAGTTCAAAAAGCTTTTCTTCCACAGGAAATAAAAACAGATCTGTATCAAGCTTTATTTCTAAGGTTTTCCATGCAAACTTTTGTCACTGAGGGAATACCTCAGAATTTTGTGTCTCATGGCTTCTGTGATTCTCAAGATAGCCCTGACAAGACTCTAAGAAAGATACAGTTGTATCTGAAGTCTGTTTGGTTCCTGCACCAACATCCTTTGTCTTTTCAAATCCCAGTGCTGGGCTTTGTCAGAAGAGAAATTATTTGGTGGAAACAGATATCCTTAAATCCAAGTCTTCCCCTTCTCTGTCACTGATCCAAAGCAGTTCACCACAAGATACCTTGGACTTTGTTTGGGGAGCAGTTTCAGGAGGGAAATATTTGCAAGGTGTGTGAAACACCAAGGACATATACAAGCACATAAATATGAAAGAGATGCTTTCCCTGTTCGAGGTACTCAGTGCTCTGAATCATCTTTAGTTATTGGGACCTCTTCAAGTTCTAAAGACATGCATCTGGAGCATTTCTCCCCCGGGTCTCCGCTGAAAACAGGATCTGTGGAACCTAGTCGGACTTTCCCGGTCAACAAATGTTAAATAAAATAAAAATAAAAAAAATAAAGTTGTTATAGACAATGCTACAATCATGTGGTACATCAACAAGCAAGGAGGAACCAGGTCATACTCCTTTTGCAGGCTAGCCAAGTTAGTTTGAGACATAGCTTCACAGTAGAATCTCAGTCTACAGGCATTCTTCATTCTGTCAGGGTAAAACTGTGTAGCATACAAGCTGAGCAGGACCAGGGCAGACCCTCTCAAAGGGAAACTAGATCAGAGTGTCTACCAAGATTTGATCCATATGTGGGGAGTTCCTCAAGTAGAACTCTCTCTTCCTCCTTTCTAAATAATCAACAGGGAAGATTTTGTTCCAGGACTCTGTGCAAGAAGGCTCGCAAGACAGATACCTTTTATTTTCATTGGACAAGAATGTTCTTGTATGCTTTTCCACCCTTTCCATGAATATCCAGGGTACTTATGTAGATTCAGAAGAAATCCCCCAATATCCTTGTGGTGACTCCCATCTAGCCCAGGCAGCCATGATTCTCAGTCTCTTGAAAATGGTCATGGCCAACTACCACAAGCTTCCACACAGACTGGATCTACTCACACAAGAACAGGGTGTTTGATACACCCTAACATCAGTCAACTTCAGTTCACTTCCTGTACAATGGGGTCTTAATTCCTTTTAGCTACCCCTTTACTGAGTATGTGCAGCAGGTACTAATAGAGGCAAGAAAGCCTGCTAATAGAAAATTTTTATATTAGCAAATAGAAAAGGTTTTCTTGGTGCCAACAACATAAACAACACCCATTCACTGCTAATTGTTCTCTGGTTTTACAATATTTGTGAGAGTTACTATCCTATGACCTTTCTTATTTGTCTGGCAAGGTTCATTTATCGAACATTTCAGCATGTCTGCCCATGGATCCTCTTTGTCATGGGACTGCATTGAAAAAAATGTTGGAAAGGGGTTTTGCACAATAGGCCTGCAAGTAAACAGGTGGCCCTCCTTGGGATCTTAATTTTATGCTTGAGAAGCTAACATTTGCTCCATTTGAGCCAGGTAACCTGGCTGACTTGAGTTCCTTAGCATGTAAAATAGTTTTACTTATTTCTCTGACCTCCACAAGAAGAGTGTTTGAGTTGCAAGCCTTTATAGTGTGCCAGTCCTATCTCATTTTTCGCAGTGACAGGGTTTCTTTGAGAACTAATCCTCCTTTAATGCCTTAAGTGGTTTTCAAGTTCACTTTAAGCCAAAGTATCTAGAAGCTGCTACTTGGTCCTCTGTACATACTTACATACAGCACTATAAGCTTAATTCTTTCACTAAATCCAGGCCAGGCTTTGCTGGGACAATTTTCCAGGGGCTTCTGGACTCTTCTCCTGCTTCCTCCCAAATGTAGTAAGTTAGGGTAATCTACCCACATAGTTAACACTACTGCAGCAGTGATCAGTATGATGAACATAGTACAGTTATGTAAGTAAACTTGCCATAACAGTAGGTGTTTGAATGATCACACCTGCAGTAGCCACTCACTGCCTCCCTCCCCCTTGTTTTGTTTGGTGTGTTTTCTTTTATGCCAGGCTGTGGGCACTCAATTTGTGTTCTTATCATTGAGCTTTGAGGGGTTAATCTTCCTCTTTCTTTTGGCAGGAAAGCTCTGAAAGTCTTGGTGCCCAAACTTGTCTTTCAGTCAACTCAGCTCTAGATGCCCGAAAGTTTGGCACGTGGAAGGTGATCTGAAGCTTTGGAAGCTGGCTGGCTTTTGTATCCTTGGCAGAACATAAAATATTACTAAGCTACTGCAGCAGTGATCATTTGATACCCTACTGTTATGGTAAGTTTACTTACACAACTGTACTTTTTCTTTATTTCTTTCTCACTGTTTCTTTTAACTCTTACTAGTGTTTCTCACTTTTGGCGCTCTTAAATAACACTTTCCAGTTTGAAGAAGTGTAAGCACTGGTGCTTATTGGTTGTCTTTTTTAATTGTTTCTTATGCTATGCAGTCTGTTTTAAGAACATTCTAGGAATTATTTATTTTTTTATTTTAAAGTAAAATTCAATCGTATTTAATCTGAATCATCACAATAATTCTTGGCTTATACATGGCTGGTATGGGTCAAAACCAATATAAGTAGTGCATGATGGTGGTGATTAATAGCTGGAGGTATGAAACTTTACAGCCTAGCACCTTGCTTTGATGAACAATGCCAGTGCTCAGCAGTTGTACACAGACATTAATTTGTGGTTTTCATGAACTGCTTTATGCAGTATGAGGACAGGTGCTCACTGTTCATAGATAAAGAGAAGGTAACTTGAGGAAGGCAATAGGGTTAGGTAGTATGAGAAGACGGACCAGACTGAGAGGGGATGTTGTAACACAGTGAGGGAATGGGAAAAATGGTAGTCCAGGAGACATCCTCACCACTGGCAACAGTGGGGGACGTACACACTCTGAGGATGACAAGTACACACACAGTAAAGTGCAATTTCCCTTAAGAGCACACAGAAACCACAGTCAGTCTGGGGACAGTTTATCCATCTTTCTCCAGATTCCCAGTAAGACTCCCCACTGGCACAGCTCTAGAGTTGAGATCTCAGCTGAGTGGCCAAGCCAAGACTTCCACCACCCTCTTTTTCCAACCAGTGCTTCGTGTCCCTGCCCAAGTAGCTGACGCATGCACTCTTTGAGATTTGATTTATACACAAACACACACACACACACCTGGGAAAGGCTGGTACCGGTTTACTAGCTATGCCCACTTTTGCCCAGACTATAATGTAGTTTGTACTGCCTCCAGCCACTCTTTATCAGCAACTTTAAGGCCCTTAACAAAGGTTGTCCAATCTTGCTGTGTAATGCTACTGTTAAAACAAATGGTAGTTTGACCAAGAGCAAGGCTATTATATTGGCCTGCACAGTGTTACCAAATAGATAGGCAAGTACTCTAAGCTTAAAATATGTATCACAAATATCAATCACAATGATAGGTTTAAATATATTTAATAATAAATAATAAAAGAACAAGAAAATACCCAGTAAACAATCAGTTACATCAAAGTTCAAAATCACAGGGAAATATTTAAAACAACATTGCAGGACAGTCTCAAATAAAGAAAGAAAACTTCTAAACTGTACTTCACTATATTCCTAACTGTATCTAGGATAAATTACTGTACCCTAATTAACTTACTTACAGAGCAGGCAGATGTGTTGAGTGGATGTTCTTGTCAGGTCAAAAATGAAATACAAAATGCCATGTCTCTCTTGGAGAGTTCTTAAATTAATATCACAAATGTTATTGCTGGGTTAAATTGCAGGATGACATCACTTCTGTCATCTGACTTTATTTCCCAAGCTACACCCCCATTACTAGAAACTGCCAGCATTTAGCATCTCCCTGTGAAAATACATAGCCCTCAGATATTTGCAGCTGCTGGAAAACATAAAACAATAGAAACACAAGACAATGCAGAGGGCTCCATAGTTTTAGACATCCAGTCTCCTTTCTGCACCTTTTGCAGCGCAGTTATAAAATAATTTAATTTCAACAATTTTTCTGAAGTTTTGCAAGTTAACCTTCTACGTGCCAGTTCCCACTGTTAAAATATATACACTTACCCAGTTACTATAGTTTATATACATTTCAGTTCTTTTTCAGTAGGGTAAACTGTGGATACATCTTTAAACTCAGTACTGTGCAAACACTTTTCACACACGCTTCTGTGCCAGCAGTTTGATATACACATAACATACAGTTCTGATACATTTGTAACACAAGCATATGAATCATGTTAACATTCACAACTGACGTATAATTTACAAAACTCCAGATAGCTGGGCTGGCAGGGTCTCCTTTTGTTGCACTTGGATATAAATCATATTAATATTCACAAACGTCATATAATTATTTATAAAATTCTAGATAGCTGGGCTGGCAGTATCTCCTTTTGTTACACTGGACATTAACAGAAAAGGGAGGTGAACTGCAAGATGGGAGATAGAGACTGCAGCTATGGCCACAGCATGCTAACAGCTGTAACACTGAAGATGTTGAATCATCTCCTCTGGATCATCAGCACTGGCCCTCTCTCAAATAGTGGAGACAGTACTGGACAGGGACATGACTCGCTCGCTGACTAAAGGAGGTACTCCAGTTGGCAAGTTGGACATCTAACCTCTTGTTGCTTCATCTCCTTCTCAATGTTTGCCAGCTGCAGATGGGTGAAAGTGTTACCTCCACTGACACTGCTGGGGGGGGGGGGGGGTATGAGTGCAGATCTAGATGCCACTGCCTATAATGGTAAAATAAATGAAGATAAGCAAAGTAAATGCATGTAATAGAATAGGTAGTGACAACGATGGTGCTGATGGAGGGTGGGAAATACAATGAAAATGTACATCTGATATGTACTTGCCATATGATTTACACCTATTGAACAACACACATGCCTTCCATATTAACAACACTTAGTGTAAACAGCTGAGAGGGGGTTGTCCATCCACCGCCATCAACACCTGCATTCCAAAAGGAGTTACCTGAGCAAAGCAACAGGCTCAGTAGTTCTAGATGCAGTAATGCGATGTCTCAGAAATGTACATATACTGAGAAGCGCTGCTCAAACATAACTTTAATAGGTTATAAGCAAAGAAAGAATGTTTATTGACAGATTGTCCATGACACAGATGTCTACCCACCCAAAATATCATCATGCATATTTTCCCACATATAATACTCTAGCTAATATAATGAGATAGAAACCTTAGCTCAAACATTATTAGAACAGGAATGGGGTAGATTGAATCTGCAGGCATCCTCACAATATGGAAGTACATTCTTAACATACTGACTCACTTGTCTAATTATGTGGCAGGATACATGTGCAAAGATTGTAATAACATTCAACAATCATACTGCTTCCTGTGACTTATGACAATTATCATATAAGTGGCTTTGATTTATGAAATGTACACTATGAAAAATGAGGCTCTACTATTATTAATATTAAAAGCTGTACATCCTGAAGTGTACTCACCTTACGGTCTCTTAGACTCTCCAATATTCACCTGTACAGCTGGCTCTTCACTTCAATGTCTTTTGAGGCTATAGAGAAAAGAAGAAAGTTGTGTAATATTTGTTGGTATGGAGTGGTATATGTTTACCTAGCATAATATGTCCTTCCCATTCACTGTTGCAGTATTCTTAACATCTGGGATGTCCTGCCTAGGGAGGCCCAATGTCTGGCCAGTTTACAAAAGCTTTAATTTATGCCATATGACACACATATACTTCTTGCATAGCATAGGGAATAAAGGTGACGTCTGGACATACCATCCTCAGAACTTCTTTGCTGCCAGTCTGAACACATCTCTCGATCATCTCTCTGAATGCCTACATCCCCATGCTGGCTTCTGAGCCATTGCAGATAAGTGCCCCATTGGAGTTAACTTTTTTCTTTTCTATTGGTTGTTTCTGGGGTTTCATGTCATCCAGGAAGGGTAAATGCCAGTGTGGGAGACAGATTCCCCATACAGACCACCACAAATAGTGTTTATTTTGTCTTGGAGTCTCACACAATCATGCATCCTGCTCCATTTGTCAGGCTTTTGTAGCAGAGAGTCTGCATAGTAGGCTTTCTTCCTTAGCATTGTATCTAGAGAATCAGTGACTTAAGCTTCTCGCTAAGGATGCTATGGAAGGAACTTCCCATCCTGAAGGTCAGCTATCAGGGAAGAAGGTTAAGAAACCTAGACTGTAATCTTCCACTGTCCATTCTCTGCCAGATGTTTCTTCTGAGGTGAGTGTGAACCCAGAGGTTTGCCAGGTTTTGTTGTTGGATTCCTCTGCCACAACTGGGTTGGAAGTCTGCCGGGATCTGGCTTTCAACATGTCCGATGAGGCTTTACAGACGTCCATTTCAGAAATTCATGGAGAACCACGGTTAATTATTTCCAAGGGGCCCAGGGGTGTTCCTCAAATTTTAGTTAGGGTAGAAATCCCTATTACTGTTAGTGAATCTATTCTAGGTCAGAGCCTTCCAGGTTTTACAGGGCAGATGTCCCATTAAAGAAAAAACAAAAAACTAAACATGTTTCTTCTGCTCCTAGGGATCCACAGAGTGAGTGGCAGGCCTTCACTCAGGGTTTGTTTATTGCTTTGATGGCATTGAAACCTCCTCAGGGGGTTTCTATTCCCAATCAGGGAGTTTCCATTCCAGCTCCCCCTTGGTCCTCTACCCCACTTACAAGACCCAGGGAACAGGTTTCTTCTGAGGAGGAGTTGGATTCTGACGAGGAATCCCTTGCTTACTCTTCTCAAATTTCTTCTCCTTTGGAGTGTGGGTCAGGGGAAGAGGAATATACCAGTCCTGATGCTCCCTTTGAAGAAATTTTTTTTGGGGGAACAATCTCCAGGATGATGGAGTTTTTTTAAATGGGATTGTGCTTAAGTTTCTGAGATCTATAGGCGGTACTATGAGTTTCTGCAGATGGACTCACCTAAACCTTCTGCCATTTCTCATGTTTTGGTTGCTTTGTTGAATGTGCTTTCCAGTGCCTCTAAAGCCCTTAATTCTCTGCTCCCTGATCCCAAGAATCCTGACAGGTTTTATAGAGTGCCTGAAGACTAAATTTGTGTACAGTTGTCCTGCTGCTGACCCTTCAGTGGTGTCTGTAACCTCCGACAAGCCCTCTCAATTGCTGCGTTCACACAAGTTATTGCCTTTTGTAAAGACAGCAGAACTATGGAAAGGTTAGGTAATACGGTTTTCACCTCTTCTACCTTGGCTTTTAGGGCTACTAATTATCAGACCCCTAGTTCCAGGTATGTGTTTGCTGTCCTTTCTCAAGCTTGTGAGGTTCTTTCTGATCTCCCAGACTCGGAGGATAAAACTTCTGCTCTTTCCCTGTTAGGGACCTCCTAGCAGGTGATTTGTCATTTCATCAAGTGTAGCTACAATGCAGCAGGTACTTCTTCTAGGGCTGCTGCTTTTGGTTCTGTGATGAGGAGATATTCTTGCCTTTGTCTTCAACCATTGCCTTATGATATCAAGGCCAAGTTGATGGATGCCTCACTTGATGATAAGCACTTGCTTGGGGATGCTGCTGCTGATTTAAGTCCCTTCAGGATAGGGGGGGAAGGTCTTACAGGATCTCAAACATGATTGCCTCTCCTGTTCCTAAAGTTCAGAGAAACTTCCCCAATAAGGCTGCCTTTGTTTGCAGGCAGTCTTGTCCTCCTCCTAGGAGCAAAACGAATGTCAAGCAGGCTCCTCCTGCTCAGGCTACTCAGACTGCAGGGGCTTATAAGTCTTCCTTTCCAGATAAACCAGGTGCTGTCTGACTATCCGTCTTTTCCCAGCCATGTTCTTCTTTCTCTTCATCTCTCTCTCTTCTTGTTTAGCTTCAGATTACTCAGAATTCTTGGGTTCTGTTCATTATTCGCCAAGGGTATTTCATGGTATGGAAATCCTGTCCCCCTTTTATGGACATTCTTGAGCCTCCTCTGGAGCAACTCCCATTTTTCCCAGAGGTGCTTTGAGACTTTTTGACTGAGAGTACAATTCAAGAGGTGCCTGTGTCTCAAAGGGGGAGGGGGTTGCTCTAGAATGTTTCTAGTTCCCAGAAAAGAGGTTACTTGGAGGCCTATTCTAGATCTCTCTCATTTAAACACTTTTCTGAAGGTGCCCACTTTTCAAATGTTGTCCCTTCAGACTCTGTTCCCTCTTTTGCTTCCTCAGGCTTATATGGTGTCTCTGGATATCAAGGATGCTTATCTCCATATTCTGTCCATCCCCTTTTCAAGAAGTCTTAAATGTTTCTGTGTTGCTTCCTGGCATTTTCAGTTCTCTGCTTTGCCCTTTGGCCTTTCTACTGCCCCAAGGGTATTCACAAAATGCCTTGCTCCTGTGATTGTTTTTTCCAGGCTTCAGGGGATCCATGTATTTCCTTACTTGGATGACCTGCTGATTCAGGCATCCCCTCCAAAGATCCTGCTGCAAAATCTTCATTTTGCCATCTCTGTTCTTCAGAGCCTGGAGTTCACAATAAACTTAAGTCTTCTCTGACTCCTTCTCATGACCATGTTTTTCTGGGTTGCAGGATTCAGACGGTGCCTATGTTGGTGTCCCTGCCTCTTCCCAAGGCCTTAATTCTCATTTTCGTCTTTCAAACTCTTCTTCCTCTGGCGTGCATTACAGCCAGGGAGCTTCTGAGAGCTCAAGGTTTCATGGCATCCACCATTCCTATGCTCCCTCAGGCCAAACTCCGTATGAGAAAATTTCAGTGGTTCCTAAAGTCAGTCTGGCTTCAAGATACACATCCCGTAGACTTTGTAGTTCCTCTTCTACCTCATCTAAAGAAGGAACTTCAGTCATGGATCTAATAATTGTCTTTAAACCCAGGGCTTCATTTTCATCCCCTTTGCCCTCTCAGGAACTGTTCACAGACATGGGATGGGGAGCAGCTTTTGACTCTCTAAAGATGCAGTGGGTGTGGTTTCCTCTTCAGCAGAAGGAGCACATCAGTGTCAGAGATGAGAGCCCTTCTGCTGGCTCTTCAGGCTTTTCATTATCTTCTCTCAGGACCGCTCAAGGTAGTAACAAACAGTGCCAGAGAGATGTGTTATACAAAGATCTTACCTTCTTTGCCAGTTGGCACTCCTCATATGGGATCTTGCTATCCAGTATTAAATGACTCTTCAGGCAGTTTACATTGCCTTCAGGTAAAAACATTGTGGCAGACATTCTGAGCAGGTCCTTAACTCAATCCCATCAATGGATGCTTCACAGGGATGTATTTCTGGACATTGTCCACCAGTGGGGTACTCAAGAAGATCTGTTTGCCTCCCCTCTGAACAGGTAACTTCCTCTGTTTTGTGTAGAGTCCCAGGTCCTCTTGTGGAAGGTTGGACACCCTCTCCCTTTCTTGTAAGGGGATGTTTCTTTATGCATTAACTCCCCTTCCCTTCATTGAAAAATTCCTATTCCAAATTGAACAGGATGTTGACACAGTCTTGTAGGTGACTCCCTTTTGGCTGAGATAGCATTGGTTTCCTTTTCTTCTGCATTTAGCCAAGGGCAATCATCACAAGTTACCTCACAGGGTGAACATACTCACACAAGACAAGGAATCTCTCATTCATCCCCACCTGTCCAGTCTTCAGTTGGCACTGTGGATGATAGGATTTTGATTCCACATAGACACCTTTTTTCTGAGGATGTGCTTAGGGTCTCACAGGAGGCCAGGAAACCCAGTACTAGGATTTCCTACTTATCCAAATGGAAGAGATTTTCTGTTTGATGCAACTGTTAACCTGTATCCACTTACTGTGTATGTTCCTTTAGTTTTTTCTTATATGTGTGAATTTCTCAATGCTGGTTTGGCCTATTCTTCTGTTAAGGCCCACTTATCTGTCTCTGCTGGTCTGCCTTTATTTCCTTTCTTGACTTCTATATTTGAAGCTAACAATTCCTTAAAGGTGTCCTTCATATTAGGCTTTCCAGGAAGCCTGTCCCTCCTCCCTGTGATCTTTAATTTTTTTTGGAGAAGCTGACTCTATCTTCTTTTGAGCCTTCTGCTTCAACTTTCTTGCAACTTTGCTCTTTGGAAGACTGTTCTTTTGTTGGCCCTTACTTCTGCCAGATGGCTGTCTGAGCTTCAAGCCCTTATGGCTTGTCCTCCTATTTTTGTGTTTCAGAAGGACAGAGTGTCCTTGCATAGTAATCCTCCTTTTATGCCCAAGGTGGTAAATGACTTGTCAATCAGTCTATTCATTTGCCTATTTTTCCCCTCTTTGCAATCTGCCAGTGAGAGGGTGCTGTACACTATGAATGTGCATGGACAACTCACATTTTATTTGGATAAGACTAATTCTATTAGAAAATATGATCTGTCTGTTTCTTTTTATCCTAGATCCCTATGATTAGCTGTATCCAAGCAATCTATCTCTTCTTGGATCTCTAAAGCTATTTTTTTTTGTTATTCTCATTGTAAGAGCATTCCTTCTTCTGTAAAGGCTCATTCTTTTAGAACTGTGGCTTCTTCTGGTGCTTTGTTTTTTCAAGGGTTCGGATACTAACTCTAACTCTAATCTTGAAGCAGCTACCTGGACTTCTGTGCATACATTTGCCAAGTACTATAAGTTGGATGGAATCTCCAGAGCTCGAAATAGTTTTGCTAGGGCCATCTTTCATGGCTGCCTAGAGGGTTGTGCTGGTCTTTCCTCCTCCTCCTCCCAAGTTTCTTCTTGAGCTTTGGCACTCTCCCACATGTTAAGAATACTGCAACAGTGAATGGAAGGAGATAAAGTTTTGTAAAATCTTACCATAACAGTAGATGTCCTTTTCTTCACTGTTAAAGTATTCACTCACTCGCTTCCTCCTCCGCATGGTTCATTTCTTTTCTGGATGTACTGATTTCCTCTTGGTTTTCCTTAGACTGGAGGTGGGGCTCGCAGTTCTGCAGATGGTATGCCCGGACGTCAACTTTATGCCCTACACTACATGAGGAGCATATGTATGACATTCGGCCTACCTTAAAGCAACCTAAGGCTTTTGTATACTGACCAGATGTCTGGCTACCCTAAGCAGGGAATCCCAGATCTTAAGAATACTGCAACAGTGAAGGAAGGGATATCTACTGTTATGCTAAGATTTTACACAACTGTACTTTCTGCTTAAAGTGCATAGATGATGACTACATCCTCCCATCAGCTTAGAGGGTCAGGGTTGCAGTGCCTTATGTCACTATAATGGGGATAGCACTGTTCTTCCATGTGTGGGATGTCAGTAGCATGTAAGACAGCCTGAGCTAAAATATTCCATACTTCATTCAGTCTTATACTGAGGCCTTTGACAGCCTTCATGCACGAGCCTCTATCTGTAATACTGGTAGTGGAGGTGCAGAAAGATTTTTTTAACTCCACCACATACTAGCTCTATGCTGTAAAAGGAGCATTACCCTTTCCTGAAGACATGATATCACCCCTTGAAGAATTGCAGTGAAAAATGGCAGAAAACTGGTGCCCAGACCAGATCTTTTGGATCTCATCTGCATCACATCATTGGGCACCTCATTTACGTGATGCATGGTGGACTAAGATAATGTAGGTAGTGTGTTATGTTTATCAGTAGCACTTAAGCTGTGAAACATGGATGGCAGTTATGTATCCCTGTTTATGCTCTACAGAAATCAGGCATTAAAGTGACTCCATTTATTGATGATGATGATTAGGTTTGGAATTATAGATCCCTTGGAGGCATGGCCTGGACCATGCATCCAGAGCACTGTCCTTAGCGACACAGGCATGCTCACAGCATTGGTGAGACTTCAGCTGAACGGTTAGCAAGTATGCTTATCATGCAAATTGAGTGGATAAGCTATAAAATGACTTGAGATCTAATTAGCATAATCATTGTGCCCTGGTAAACGAATATGGATGTTATAAGTGGAGCAACATTCAGTGAGCCTCATTGTGGTATGGAAGAAATTGTAATGCAGCCAGTTTTGTAAACTGCAATACCTGTGATTCAGAAGAATTGGTCTAGCAAGCTTGAAGCTCTGCTTGTTGCAAGGTAAGAGCTACTTTTTACAAATAGTCTTTTCAAGTGTGGCTGCATTGTACTTGTTCTGGAACATTATGTAGTAATTCCCTTAATCTCAACATGAACATTCTGTTGTGTTAAGAAAAACCTGATGTGGGTACAGACCCATTGTATGGCATTTGTATGTTTGAGTCACTCTGTTATCTTGTTTCACCTCATTGGCATACAGTGGGAAGCTCATTTTAATAATGTTGCTCATTACCAAGTCATATGGCCAGTAGTGTATGAAGCACCTGACTGTGGTGCTTAGCCTGCCTGCCTGTTTCTTGAAACATGCATTTCTGAATTGCACACATCCATCCAATTGTCATGCAAATTCACTTTACATAATGTGCAAAGTTTAGCCTAAACCTCATGTTAAGCATTTGTATCTGGACAGTCTGAACAATTTTCCTCAGGTTAAATTTAAAACTTCATAAGCTTTTCAGTTACTACAGGTTAATCAAAATAACTGATTAAGGTAAAATGGAAATCTGTTCCTCTTTATTAATTTGTTCATCCTGAAAGGACACTTGTCAATCCTTGTTTCACAGACTGTTTCAGTTCATGAAACGATTTCAACAAAGCCATTCATGTGTTAGGTTTATAATGTTTACAAAAATAATTCTTTAGGTTCCAAGACCGTTTAAAATGCTTAGTTTTGCTTCTGTTGCATGTGGAAACTAGTTAGTGAGCATATCTCCTCATTACATCCTTCAACCTATCTTTGTCTCATTCTGCTAGCTTCACCCTCTCTTTTTCTCTCTCTCTTCACATCACACACTGGCAACTCTGCAGTCCACGGCTACCAGCCCACCCATATAGTCTAGGAAGAAATCAGTACTGCAGAACTAAACCAAGAATATACCCTTTGAGCCTGAAGAGCAGGGTCAGTCTTCCCAGGCATTCTACATGTATGTGATATGATAGTGAAGCTTTAGCATTAGCTGTGTTACTTAGTAGTTCTCAGTATGTTAATAACACTGACTGCTTGAGCCGTGTGTCCTCCTCTCCAGCTTGTGTAGTAATCCTAACTGTCCATTAGACAGCATACACTTAATTCAGATCCTTCCTATTCTCTGTGAATAAATGTTAACCCTCAAGCAGCCCTTTCAGTGCTGTTTGCCTTGTTTTTGTATCACTTGAGCCCCACCTGTTTATTTGCATCTCTATACATTCCCCTTCATTGCTAATGTATCTCCCAACTCTAATCTGTGCATAAACTGGCTACTAATAAGCAAGTCAATGTGAAGACACACTCCCGATCTTAATAAACTTGCTGTATCTTCTCTCCTTCACTTTAAAAGTAGAGTTTGTATTACTACTCACCCCCTCTGTGGCCTTCACTCATAGTTTTCCACTGCTTGCCTCTGTGGTTTCTTTGCATTGCATTTGGTTCACACCCTTTTTGCTACCCCTACCCCCAATATTAAGTCTATATTAAATTCCTGCTGTTTATGGAGGCATCTTTAAATTACTAGTCTCCCATCAGGACACACGTGCTCATCAGCAGTTGATTTCTGCTCACTGGTAAACCGTTAGACCTCAGGAATTTCTTAGTGTTGTTTTTAGCTAATTATTTGGTCACTAGTTAAACAGCTACTAGTGGCAAATATAATCTTCTTTACCTCCCCAAGTGTGTACTATCAATCTGCAGTATAAAACTAGAGAAATAAAATATAACATTTTACAATTACTTACCTTGCATGCACAGAAATCAGGTTACCTCGTGGTTTGGTTTGGCCCCGCTGTGCTCGGTCTTGTTCCGCTCCCCGCCCTGCCCCCAAATTCCACCCACTCCCAATGGTGCTACATTTAAAGCTCTAAAAAACACATCCCCTCCACTATAACCTATCAAAGATAACCTCCTAGATCAGTCCCCACCCCCCACCTGCTACTAATCTTCCCAGTCTTCTTAATTTACTCCTGCACCAAATGCAGTTCCAGCATAATGCCCCAGCCAGGTACTATATTATTCCTCAAAATACTGCTACTGTTTTCGCTGTTACCTCTGTTACTCATTCCATATCTCCACAGCACCTATAAAAATCAGCCCTAGCTAGGTTTCCACTACTCAAAATCCCAAACTATCACTACATCGTTATCAAACAATACTGACTACTTCATAATTCCTGACCCCTACCATTACTAAAAACTACCACCCGATTAGACCCAGGTATATCAGCCTCAAAACTAAACATTGAATAAAATTTATAAACAAAATTATGACACTCGTAGTTATCTTACATTACAGCCTGACAACGGATGGAGACATCCACTAAAACCCTGGCCCATCCCCACCTGCTGATTCCAGTTCCCAAACTAATATTACTTCTAACATAACACTGGCTAATAGGCCCCCTAATTCTCTCCTGACCTGCCAACTAAATATCAGAAGCATAAACAATATGGTCCATAATCTGCATGCCCTCTTAGCAGTTTACTCCCCCCGATGTCTTATGGAGACATGGCTAAAACCGGTAACTAAAGACAATGAGGTAATACCACCGGGGTACAACATACTTAGATTAAATCATACTACTAGGAAGGGTGTTGGGGTAGCTGTACTCTACAAAAAAATACCCTTTTTGTACTATAGTCTCTACAACCACCCCAGTTTAATAATGCAGAAATTCTTATTACCAAACTACAGATTAACAACAACAAATGCATAAACATTGTCTGTGTTTACGTTCCCCCAGGTAATAATACAAACATCCTAGAGGACATCCTCCACTGGTTATCCAGTACCTACCCCCAAGAAACTATGGTGCGTGTAGATTTTAACATTGATTGGAACACCTGATGATCTTTGTGTTTCACTGTTGCAGTCATCACCTGTGGGCTGTCCCTGCTGTGGTAGGCCTCGGCCGGCCCAACTACCAGAGTCAATGTTTTTCTGCTTCAGCTGCTGTCGCCTGTAGTCTGACGTCAGGTCCTCAGTGCTATAAAGCAAGGCAGCTGATGCTATTACATCAATCTTTCTTGTTGTGGAGGCCATAGCAGAAGCAGTTTGCAAGTGTGCCGGTCGGTCGCTACCAGAGTTTGAATTAGAGCTGAAAATGTCTAAAGCTAAGTACTCCGTTGGGGATTCTTCTTTCTTGCACTAACCGATGTCCAAAAAAGTTAACAATTGTCTCGCCTGTGGAAAGCAGATCCCACACAAAGACATTCATTCATATTGCATCACTTGTTTAGGCCCAGACCACGACATTTCCCGTTGCCGGTATGTGCCCTCTTTAACGCGAGAACCATTCACCGTAGAGCTCTTATTGTAGACAGGTATTTTTGTCTTCCATCTTTGCATTCCAAAACGGCATCCATCAGCCAACAATCCATGGACATTCCAAAAAAATGCAGAGATAAAGATAGAGACAGACCACACAAGGCTAAGCCTTCCGACGACCCTACTGCTAAGCAGGTCGTCAGTTCTCCGGAATTCAATGAGGCGCTTTCACAGCCCCTGATGACCAATTAAATATCTACGCAGGCCTCTACTGAGACCCTTTCAGAGTCCGGTATGCCACAGAAATCTTTTTTGTCTTCCAAGCCTTTGGCTGTCTCTGCCTTGGTTGGGTCCGAAGCCGCAACGCAGGCACCAGCTTCTGAGGACTCCTCTCACACTACCGAATCTAGACAAAAAACGTCTTCTCATCCGACTACTGTTTTCCTCAGACCGATGGATACTCTTATGCCTAGAAGCCAGGCCACTCATAGAAAATCTGCCTCTAACCACCATCTTGCTTCTTCACTGCCTCAAGCACAAATGCTTAAAATGGTAGCGGATCTCATCTCCCTTATCAAGGGTAGTCAGGCCACAACTTCTTCAAGGAAAAGACACACTTCTCCTGAAATTATGACAGAACAGGATTCAGAAGAATCTGATTATTCAGATTTTGAAGAGGAACAACAAACTCTGACTACTTATGAGGATTCAGATGCAGAGGAATCTGTTCCTTCTGCCTCACCACCAGAAGACCTTTCCTTTGAGGACGCCCTTCACACCTTCAGGCAACATTTCCAGTGGGAATCTCAGGATTTCCCCCAATCTAAGAAAAGACTAAGAGTTTCTGGACCTGCCCCAGCACAGACCTCTGGCCATCCCCCCTATTTTAGAAGTGGTGGATGATGTTTTCCATGAATCCAACTTAGCCCCTGATGCCCTCCCACCTTACTCCCAGTAAACCTGATTGGTATTAGAGTCCTGGATTCTCACAAATACCTGTACAGAAATCATGCTGCAGACCCAGAGGTCATTACACAGGGACCTAAAGGAGCTAAGACTAGTTCTGTTAAGAATCCTATTCCTTCTGACAAGGATTCCAGAGTTCCATATGTTAAATTATCAACAACACACTTTGGAACTATTAAAACAAAAGATTTCAACCTTTCCTGACTGTGCCAATTTGAAAGAGTTAGCAGATTTACTGCACTCTACTTGTCAAATGGCCAAACGCTCATTACACTCTGGATGTGACACCCTAGAAGCCTCAAGCAGTCCCATCGGTGTCAGGATCTGTCATTAGGAGACATGCATGGTTGAAGGAACAACCTCTCCCTGATCATGTCAAGTCTAAATTAATTGATGCACCCCTGGATAAGGACCGCATGTTTGGAGTAAAAGCAGAAGAGGGGCTTAAAAAGATGGAAGACAAAGCAAAATCTATGCAAACAGTAAAAGATTTCTTTCAGGTTCAGCCTCCCAGGTTCAGCAGGAAGTTTCCCTCTAAGCACTTGGTCCTTCCTTACACCTAGCAGACACGGCCAAGGTAAGCCACGCAGGGACAAGACCACCCAGGCCCCTATCCCGGGGCAGCAGAGAACCAAACAGTGGACCACTTCCGCCCCCAAAGGCAGGGAGTTCTAAGCCACCCTTCTATGGAAAAAACTCTCAATGACTCCCTCTCCCCCCCCCTGCCCTTCTTTCACTCACCAAAAGCTAGGAGGAAGGCTCTCCCTCTGCAAAGAAAATTGGCTTTCTGTAACAAAGGACCAATGGGTTCTTAAAGATCATTTTTCAGGCATACAAATTATCTTTAAACGAACTCCCTATTCCAAGAGGGTGCCCAGACTTGCCTCCAAATCAGTGGGCAGAAGCATTGAAATGGGTCCAAACTTTCATATACCAGGGGCCAGTAGAACCCGTCCCCTCAGATCAAACAGGCAAAGGCTTTTATTCCAGACTATTCCTAGTTCCCAGAAAAGAGGGCACTTGGCACCCCATCCTGGATCTATCCATTCTGAACACCTCCCTTGTGGTCCCCAAATTCAAAATGCTATCTTTGTAGCAGCTGTTGCCTATGCTGACAGAAAATGCCTGGCTAGTGACCCTAGACCTAAAATATACCTACCTCCACTTCCCCATAAGGGAATCCTGCAGGAAATTCCTGCGCTTCAGAGCAGGCTCACAACACTTTCAGTTCTCTGCGCTACCCTTTTTGGCTTATCAGCTGCACCCAGAGTATTCACCAAATGCTTAGCCCCGGCCATAGCATTTTGCAGACAGAGAAATATACAGATTTACCCTTATCTGGATGACTGCCTCATTCAGGCAGAGTGCAATGAAAAGCTGCTTCAGGGCCTTCTCTTTATCCAAAACTTCCTAACTTCCCTAGGGTTCACCATCAGCAAGAAGAAATCAAAGCAAACACCCATCAGGAAGATCATTTTTTTGGGAGCACTGGTGGACACAGCATCCCAAATAGCCCTCCTATCCCCAGAAAAGCAGAGCTTCCTGCCTCTCTACTTTACCCTGCTGGCTTCCAGAAGTCACCTCACTGCAAGGAAGTTCCTGCAAGCTTTGTGGTACATGGCATCTTGTATCCTTCCAATTCCTCTGGCCAGGCTTCACATGAGGAAACTTCAGTAGTACCTAAAGAACCTTTGGTGTCCATGCACTCAGCCTCTATAGACCTCTCTCCCTCTGATCCCCTGTATAAGGGCTGAGTTTCTCTGGTGGGCAAGGGCCGGTGCCAGGAACAAAGGTCTTCCCTTCATCCTCCAGCCTACAGGACAGACCATCACCAACAACGCCTCCGACATTGATTGGGGTGCTCACCTAGCAGGCAGGTGCACCAAAGGTTTTTCGGATGCCCAGCACCTTCCCTTACACATCAATCAGAAGGAAATGGTGGCAGTACAAAAGGCTCTGACATCCTTCAAACCCCATCTCAGGCCAGGGGTTCTCCTTATCAAATCAGACAACACCACAGTAATGTGGTATATCAACAAACTAGGAGGGACCCAATCTTGCCCTCTGTGCAGGCTAGCCATGAACTTCTGGCTGGCAGCCTCCTCCATGGGATTACACCTAGTTGCCCAATACCTACCAGAGATCAGCACCACTCTGGCAGACCACCTAAGCAGAAACTTACTGGACCCCCACGAATGGCAGCTCTACAGAAAAATCATTTTGCAAGTCATTCAGGAGGGGAACTTGCACCTCAACCACCAGCTAAAAAAGAAAATTCTCTACCAGGGAGTATCATCACTTAGCGTGGAACGTGGATGCCTTGGCCTTCAACTGGAACTCCCTCTTTGTGTACACATTCCCTCCTCTGCCTCTTATTCCCAAGGTATTGATCAAGATAAGGGAGGAGAGACCAAAGGCCATCCTTATTGCTCCAGATTGGCCCAGACAGCATTGGTACCCCTTACTGCACAGCCTGATATTACAGCCTCCCAGGTAGCTTCCCCTGATCTCGGGCATCTTGACCCAGGTGGGGGGGGGTTGATGCTGCACCCAGACTTGCAGACTCTCAAGCTGTCAGCATGGCTAATACTTCAAAAACAAACAAGGGGCCCCGGTTAAGCAAACAGGTCCTAGACATTATCACAGAGGCCAGAAGGCCCAGCACCAGAAAATCTTACACAGGGAAATGGAAAAGATTGTGCTCATGGAGCCAGTCCAGAGGGGACAGTACCTCCACAACTTTCCATCCCTCTTATCCTGGACTACCTAGCCGTGTTACTCAGTAGTGGTCCCTCCTCCTCTTCTATTAAAATCCATGTCACAGCCATTTCAGCTCATTTCGATACAGACTAGCCCCTCTTCTCACATCCTTTGATTAAACAATTCCTCAGAGGGGCTTCTAATATCAGACCTCCCAGAAGGTCTCCCACGCTAGCCTGGGCCTGAATTATGTTTTAGAAAAACTAAATTTACCAATATTCGAACCTGCTGCTTCAGCAGAATTGAGAGACCTCTCCTGGAAGACTGCTTTCCTACTAGCTATCACCTCAGCTAGAAGGATTTCAGAACTTCAGGCACTCATGCCTGTTGAGCCCTACATCATTTTCCATGCAGACAGGGTCTCCCTGAGGACTAACCCCTCCTTTATGTCCAAGGTGGTATCTGATATGACCATCAACCAGGCCATACATCTACCCACCTGTTTTCCTAACCCTCAAAACAAGGGAAAGAATTCTGCACTCACTAGACGTGCACAGACAACTCAGATACTACCTGGACTATACCAAACCCTTCAGAAAAACAGACCAGCTTCTTCTCAGCTTTGTCCCAGGAGCAGAGGGGAAGCCCATTTCTAAGCAAACCATTTCCAAATGGCTATTGCACTGTATTCATTTCTGCTACAGACTACATGGGAAACCACCCCTTAAGTCTATTCGTACCCATTACATTAGGGCAGCATCCACTTCCACAGCATTCCTCAGAGGAGTTCCCACCAGGGACATCTTGGAAGCTGCCACCTGGACCTCTGTCCATACCTTTACAAAGTATTACTACCTACCTCTTTTCTCTAAGGCTAGGAAAGGGTTTGCCTTTGCAGTTCTGCAGGGCCTGCTGACCCATACCTAGGTCTCTAACTAATCCTTCCACCCCTCTCCTCAACTTTGGGAATCCTCCCACAGGTGATGACTGTAACAGTGAAACACAAAGAACATAGAACAGTTGTGTACACTTACCATAAATGTATATGTTCGAGTGTATTCACTGTTACAGTCCTAGTTTTCCTCCCACCTTCCTCCTTATATCCTCTTTCCTTAGGGGAACATAAGCTTCTCAGCGTGGCTTTTAGCCGCCAGGACCACTTTACCATATTTCCTTGTGCTTTTTGTGGATTAGGGCAATAAAAACTGATGTAATGGCGTTGGCTGCCTTGCTTTATAGCACTGACGACCTGACAGACTACAGGTGACAGCAGCCGACACAGAAAAACATTGACTCTGGTATTCAAGCTGGCCGAGGGTTACCACAGCAGGGATAACCCACAGGAGAAGATTGCAACAGTGAATACACTCCAACATCTACATTTATGGTAAGTGTATATAACTGTACTTTCCTTTGGGATTTCCTACAACCCATGTCAACCTACTCGGTTTTACACAGCTCATATCTTCCCCCACCAGGATAGGCAAACCCAATAACAAAGACAGTATCCTAGATTGGATACTTATCAACAGCCACCCCTATATGTACAAGTCAGGGACCCCCCCCCCCCAGATGACCTAAGTGACCACTTACGTAAATTGTCAAGCACAAGTTAAACAACCCCCACCAGACCACCTTTTAAAACCATCAGAAATCATAACTTCAACTCCACCAATTTTCAAAATGAACTTAAAGCTTGCAATTGGTCAATCCTAAAGCACCTTCACTGGACAATGCAGTAGCATAGTTTCATTTTTATTTTATTTATTTAATATTTGTTGACCGGGAATGTCCGACTAGGTTCCACAGAGCCTGTTTTCAGCAGAGGCCCGGGGAGAAAAGCTCCAGATGCATGTCTTTGGAATGTGGGAGGAAACCGGAGTACCCGGAGGAAACCCACGCGAACACAGGGAGAACATGCAAACTCCACACAGAAGGCACCCCAGCCGAGAATCGAACCGGAGAACCTCTTGCTGTGAGGTGACAATGTTAACCGCTGCACCACTGTGCCGCCCTAATTAGTATTCCTTACTATTCTTGATTCTCACACTCCTGCTCACTCCATTAGAACCAACAGAAAATGTCCAGTGGCTCTCAAAAGAGACTAAATCTAAAATCATAGCTAGAATTAAGGTGTGGGACAAATGGCGTGCCACAAAAGACCCATTAGATCAACTCAAATACCAACAGCTAAGGAATCACACACACAAAAAAATCTATTATACTAGACAAAAAAAAAAAACTTCTAATACCATCTTCAAAAAAAACATTACAACAAACCTCAAATGTTTTGGGCAGGAATAAACAAACTTCTTCACCCAGGACAGTCCTCCACTCCTACCCCGTCAGCTTCCAACCATAAATCCCCAGAGGATATTGCAAATACCTTCAATAGTTTCTTCACAGAGACTATCCAGTCCCTAGCCAGCCAGCTGACAGTCAGCTGCTCCAACCCAAATTCTGCCACAGACAATACCCCACTCTCCTTTAGCTTTCAGCCTGTGTCTACATCACTTATCAGATCTCTAATTAAGAAATTAAAACCAACTACTCTAGCAGCTGATCTCCTCCCACCAAAGTATCTGCAAAAAGCAGCAGATGCCATAGCAAACCCCATCTCCATCATAATCAACGGAACCTTATCTGAAGCCACCGTCCCCTCCATTTGGAAAATATCTCATGTAATACCACTCCATAAATGAGGCAACACCTTCGAACTGTCAAACTTTAGACCCATAGTTATTCTGTCATTATTGGCTAAAATTATGGAGAAGTGTTTCCATAAACGACTTGTACATTATCTTACCCAGAATAAGCTGTTGCCTAGAAGTGTTTCCATAAACGACTTGTACATTATCTTACCCAGAATAAGCTGTTGCCTAACTCTTAGCGTGGTTTTAGGCCTCACCACAGTACCACCTCAGCCCTCCTATCCTTCTCTAACACCATAAACCATAACCAAACTAATAGTAAGCTTTCCTCAGCCCTCTTTTTAGATCTCTCCAAGGCCATCGATATGGTAAACCACCAAATACTCATACACACCCTTAAGGCATTCTCACTGAATAGCCGTGTGCTTCATTGGTTCCAGTCTTACCTGTGAGGTAGACAACAAGCCATCCTATGGCAGGACAAACTATCAACCTGTCTACCCATCACCCTAGGTGTCCCCCAAGGCTCCATACTAGGATCACTTCTTTTCTCTCTCTTTATTAATGACCTTCCCACTGTCATCCCAAATGCTACCTGTATCCAATATGCGGATGACTCTACCTTGATTTGTTCAGCCACCTCCCCGACAGATCAAATGACATTAACCCAGAATACTTTCAATGTAGTTGAAAACTGGCTGTCTAACCATCAGCTATTAAACCCTAACAAAACAAAGTTGCTTCTTTTCTTCCCAACTTGCAAGTATTCCTCACTACTCTTTACCATAAAATCTAATAATGGCGCCATTATCTCCCCAGATGCGCAAACCAAACTTTTAGGTGTCACAGTAGACAACATCCTCAAATTTGATATCCATGTCAATCAAACTATCAAAACCGTTAACAAAACACTTTGCTCCGTCTATAAGATCAAACCTTTCCTTACTCCATTTGCTAGGACTGCTATTGCTCATTCCCATCTACTCACCACTCTTCTCTATGCCTCCTCTCTGCTCATTAATTTGAACAAATCCGCTCTTTGCAAACACTCCACCTGTTATAGCCATATTGCTAGATTTGCAACAGGCATGGCCTGTAGGACCCACCACTGTCGCAACCTAAATCTTCTGGGGTGGCCAGAATGGCCTAGCCTAGTTCAGTACAACCATCTTATAATTGCCCATAAAGTTCTCAACCACCCTGATAATACACCTGCACTTAAAATATCATCAACCCTTATAGCAACCTGAGGTCACTTCACCCTTCTAATAAACTACTGGTTCAAACACCCAAAATCAACACCTCTGCTGGGGACTCTGTCAACTCTGTTGGCAAACTTGGAACTCTCTTTCTGCTGACCTTACTCTTGAACCCTCTCTTACTCAGTTCAAGAAAGCCTCAAGCTGTACTTTAAAACTCACTGGCTATGTCCTTGTTCAAAACCCGACTAGATCCTCCTCTGTAATCATGTTACATTGTCTAGTCAGTTTGTCAACACTGTTTTAAAAATGTATGATTATATTACCTGCTTACTCAATTGGAACCTGTAAACTGTGTGCAACTTGTAATCATTTTATGATTTTTACTGTATGTTCTACTTTAGAGCTTTTCTCCCCAGGCCTCCCCTGAAAATGGACATGTATCCAGTCAGACTATCCCGGTCAACAAATGTAAAAAAAAAAAAAAAAAAAACTAAATAAATAAAATATGAAACAAGTTGTTAGAAATAAGAGATGGCTGTGTACAATGTCATGTGTATATTTTGCCTATAATGGATGTAGAGGTGAGCTACCCCACAATGAAGACCTACGCTCTTAATGTTAGTAATAAGTCGTCTTCTGTTGTAATTAAAACTTGTTAAACTGTTGCTGGATCAAAACAGAAACAAGTTTTAGATGTGAATGTATGTCCATGTGTCTGAATAATGCAAATTCCATGTGGTTAATTGTGTGTGCATGTGTGTTTATTCTTTTATTTATTTAGCTAGCTACTTATTTTGCTCTTTCCAGCCAACTGTCTCCTGCATGTGGGTGTTACCCTCTAATTCCTTGCTTGTACAGTCCCTGATCCCCCAAGGACTCCTTGTTCAGTAGCCTTGGGTAGCCCTGGATGTGACCCTTCATCAGGTATGTTGCATCACGTCTCCATAAAAAGCTGACATTGCTGTAACTGGAATTTAGTTGTTGGAGCAATGGATCCTGTAGTGAGCTATTAGCATAGAGCTAATAGACTAATGCAGTGATATTAGGACACGCTGGCCACTACCTGCTTATGCTAAAATGACCAGCGAGTCATCTAATCTCCACCAGAAGTTTCACAGATACTAGCTTGCCCAAGTTTACTTCATGGGATAGGTGACACCAGCTGTTGGCTCCTCCTTCCTGCCTCCCCATCAACCAGCCATATAAGCGGACCAAGACTGTTCCCAGTGTTGGGCTGTTCTGTATGCCATCAGGCCAGTAATGTGTTTATTATCAACTAATCTTTTTGTAACAGTAGTTGGAATAGTTTCTAAAGCTTTGTACCCTTTTGTGGGCACATGTGTACGTGTGTGTGTTTGCATAAGTATCACTAACACAAATAATGTATACTATACTAGTGTATGTGCAATATTAGTGTAATAATTGTCTAGTTACTTGCACCATCTCACTGTCTAGGAATCGAATCACATCTAAACATAAGTGTAATAGTTTTAAAACCTTATGTTGTGTGCTTTAGAGTGGCATTCTATAGGCATCTGATCTCATTTCTGCTACTCGGCTCCTCTTCTGAAAAATGAGGGTTTGATGAGGTCACCAGAGAGTTGCTAGAGACTCAGATTTCTGACTTAATGCACTACATCATTTATTTAAGAGAAAGTTAAAAAAAAAAATACTGTCAGCTCTATAGGATAGAGAAAATGCTGTATGGCAGAATACCAAATTGCTCTTCTCTACTAATGACGTTTCTACTGTAGCCTGACATACGAATTACACTACTGTGGTATAAGAATCACATTCCAGGCATTAAGCTTAAACAGTGCCAAGTTTCCACCATTAAAAGTCTGTAATATGTTCGTATGGCTTAGTACATCTACGACATTGACGTTGATTTTCATTATAAACTGCATAAAACAGTCCGGGTTGTTTGGGATGAATTATATTGCTCAGATATTCATTAAATTTTATTGCTGAAACTTAGAATGTTGAGTAGTCTGTTCGTAGCTGGGTACTGCAAACAGTGTGCATATTGTGAGATGTAGGATGACACTAAACTCTGACAGTAAATTTTCAGAGATTTTGCATGCCCTATTCACAAAGAGGGTGTGAGAAATGAGTCCTTTCCTCTTTCCCATTTTGATATTTATACAAATACCAGTGTTTGCCTTTGTTTATGCCTAACTTGGATATAGGATATACAAAGCAGCCACATCATTATCTGTTTTCTGTGGCATGCATAACTTGCCTGTTTTCATTTATATTAATATAGTTGTCTCTACCAAATATATTTGCATAGTGCACGTGAACAATGGACATTGAGCTGTTAGGAAGAAAAAAGTTAAGCTTCTGAGAAATAAGACACCATATTTGAGGTCTCAGGAAAATAGTTTTCTGAAACATGGCTGTAATCGAATAAATTGAAAAATGCACTAAAAGGGCTGCATTTTTCAGTATTGTATATACTTTTGTTCTTGTTATAGAGTTAGTGCATAGCTCATTTTTTGTTTCATTTAGTATTTAAGTAGTTTAGTTTGCAATCACTGCTTGCTCTACTTTCAGATGAAAGGCACAGTCTGTCAGGATGGAAATCTTGTATCTTTATACCAAAGTTTTAGTTTATCTCTTATGTATGATGTATTACATTTCAGTTTGTTGTATGCCTCACCATGTACACTTTACATTGCATTGTGTTACATTGCACTGTTGTAAGGGCTGCTGTTCTGCACTGAAATACATTGTATCTAGTGATAATTCTATTCTCATGTTGCAGTATTCTTATTGTGGGAATCCTCCACCTCAGGCAACTTGAACATCTGGCTCCTATCAGGAGTGGCCTTAGGTCAACTGGTGCCCTAGGCAAAAGGGCTCCATGGTGCCCCCCCACACACACACCACCCGGTGCACCCATCCTGATCTACCTACACCAAATAAATACTGGAAAAGCACCCCTGCTACAGCGGCACCCTAGGTGGCCGCCTAGTTGGCCCATGCCTAAGGCCGGCTATGCGCCTATGAAAAAGCTTAAGCCTGGTTGCTGCCAGGTGCATGGGACGTCACACACAGGGCCATAAACCAGGGGCCTTAAATGTGACATCTGCACACACAGCCCTCAGAACTTCTCTGCTGCAGTCGAATGTCAGATCGATTGTTTCGTTTTGCTGCCTTGAAAACGTCTAAAGATAAGTACCCTGTTGGGGAAAGCCTTTTTTTTCTTGCTTGAGCTTTGGTTGCTTGCTGATATTTCTTAGCCAATGTCTGCTAGAAAGGAGAAATGTAGATGCGGATGTCAAATTCTGCACAAAGACTCTCAAGAACTTTGTTCTGCTTAGGCCAGGAACATGATCACACCACCTGTAGTATCTGCCATTCATACTAAAAACCCTTTGAAGTCATCTGGCATCCTTAAAACTTTATCCCGAGAACCAGAGACTAAAGCGCTTGGCCCTACGTATGGATCTTGAGTCAGCGGTCGAGGCAGAGCCACCTAAAAAGGCCAAAGTTACAAGGCCTACTGCTTCTGCCTGTCCGTCATCGTACGTTCCACCAGCCACCAATTTAGGGGTTGAGGGATGTCTGCTAGAATCGACATTCTCAGCGAATACCCTCATGGAGGCCACCCCAGAAATGCCAGTAGGCACGTCCACGGAGGTGATTCCGACATCTGCTTCAGCCGAGGTCGAGGGGGAACCAGACTCCACCGGATGCCCACCCACAGTCAAAGAATAGGAACCCTCGCCTACAGGCCAGATCCTTGGTACCAGGCCATCTATTTCCACTAAGTCTACTCCTCTTAAGAGGAAACAGAAAGCCAAGCATCTGTCTACTACCTCGGAGGAGCAAACCAGACTGGCATACCTTCTCTCAGTCTTTGCTTCAAGCCTTTATGGTTCTCAGGCCTTCAGCCTCTCCTGCTGCCACATTGTCTGCTCTCAGCCCCAAGCCAGCCTCAGCTGTTTCCATTCCTGTTACACACACCCAGGAGGAAAACTCCCCTTCCTCCTCCTCAGATGAGTCTGTTACTTACTCTTCCCAGATAGCTTCCCCTTTGGATTACTACTCCCCAGATGAGGACACCATAGAGGGAGATTCACTCCCTGAAGACATTTCTTTTTGGGGAAACAATTACTAAAATGAGGGAGTGCTTCAAGTGGGAGGCAACCCAGATGACCAAAGTTCAAAGGAGGTATTTTGAATTACTCCAGGTGGACTCCCCATCGGCTATCCCCCTGTGATTCCAGCTCACATAGATGCATTTGCGTCAGCCTCACATACACCAGGATCAGCCACCAAAAGACCTGACTGCTTTTACAAGGTCTCTGATGAGCCTAAATTCCTTGTTAAGCCACCAATGGCAGATCCTGCAGCCATTGCAGTGGCCCCTGACAAACAGTCCTGATCTATTCCTTCCCCATCCTTCTCGCCATTAGACAAGAACAGCAAGGTCATGGACAGACTAGGGAAAAAGTTGTACACATCTTCAACACTTTCTTTCAGGGCTATCAATTATCAGACCCACATGGTCAAATACACCCCAGACTTGGTCTCTCAGGCATCCTCCTTGCTCTCCTCCATGCCTTACTCTCCCAACAAATCTCAGGTAGCATCTAAGCTGTCCTTGGCATCACAAGTTGCCAGACACTCGATAAAGTGCAGCTATGATGCAGCTGAGGCCTCCGCTAGGTCTGCACCTTCATCTTCTGTTCTGCACAGGTATTCCTGGCTTTCACGTCAGCCCCTTCCAGAGGATTTTAAAACCAAAATTTTGGACGCACCTCTGGACAACAAATTCCTGTTTGGCGAACAGTTTTCTGAACTGTTTAAAAGCCTCTAGGAAAAAAGCATGGAGCTCCAGGACCTCAAGCATTTACTGGTCTCCATAGTCCCTAAATTTTACAGGAACTACCCTGCCAAAACCACCTTTCTCAGAAGACACTGAGACCCATCCACTTCTTCCTCATCTAGACCAGAAAGGCACCTTCCCCAAGGTAGCCCCTGTTCAGCCTACCATAAGGCAGCCCTTTCAAGACAGAAACAATGCGTGACTTCCTCAGCCACCTACTCCTCTCTTCCCGCCTCTCTTACTGTCTCTATCTGGAAACAAGTCACTTCAGACTGCTGGGTTCTGGCAATAGTGGAAAAAGGTACTACATGTCCTTGCAGGAAAGGCCTCTTCCACAAGGCATTCCCTTTCCCTCCCAAAAAACAGTTGCACCTAATCCCTCAGGTTATCAAAGAACTACTCACCCAGGGGACCATCAAAAATGTCCCCTCAGGCCAAGAAGGGAGGGGATTCTACTCCAGGCTGTTCCTATTGCCAAAAAAGGGATGGCCTTTGGAGGCCCATCCTGGATTTGTCCTTCCTGAACCTTTTTCTGAAAGTCCCTTCCTTCAGAATGCTATCACTACAAAGCCTTCTTCCACTATTGCCACCAAAAGCGTTCATGGGCACTTTGGACCTGAAGGAAGCATACCTACACATTTCCCATTCACCCAAACTACAGAAAGTATTTGCATTTTGCTGGACCCTTTTCCCACTTTCAATTTACTGCCTTGCTCTTTGGTTTATCTACTGCACTGAGAGTCTTCACAAAGTGCCTAGCCCCAGCAGTAGCATACTGCAGAACAAAGGGCATTCAAATTTACCCCTATATAGATGACCACATGCTAGCAGAAGAGGAAGGCATTCTCAAGAATCACTTACTATTCATTACGACTCTGCTCCAGCGCTTGGGGTTCACTGTCAGCCTGGTAAAATCATCCCTTGCTCCAGCCCAAGACTAAACATTCCTGGGCTGCAGGATAAGAACAGACTTGATGAAGGCCTTTCTCCCTCAGGACAAAGTATGCTCCCTAATCAACCATTTCCATGAACTCGTCCTTGTCTCCCATATCTCCGCCAGGAAGTTCATGCGCTTCCTAGGCCTCATGGCAGCCGCCATCCCTATGCTACCCCTAGCTAGGCTGCACATGAAGAAGTTCCAGTGGTGCCCAAAAAATGTCTGGTCACAACACAGCCACACCCCCTGGACATTCAGGTACCCGTATTACCCTGCCTGATGACAGAGCTGTGGTGGTGGATCCAGCAAGTACACCAGAACCTAGGCCTTCCTCTGCAACCCACTATCCCAGTACAATGCATGCATATGGATGCCTCAGATCTGGGGTGGGGATCAACTATGAATGGCCTCAAGGTGCAGGCCCAATGGGAGCCCTCCCTGCAGAAAAACAATATCAACTTAAGGGAGATGACTGTGGTCCTTCTAGCCCTACAGACCTTTGTCCCTCTTATGCAGCCAGGCCCCTCCAAATCTACAGAGACAACACAACAAATGGGGGGGGGCAGGTCTTACTGGCTCTGCAGGCTAGCAATGCAGGCATGGGAGTTGGCCTCTCGGCACAACATCACACTGCAGGCAGTATATATTCCATCCCAGGACAATCATCGAGTGGATCCCCTCCTTCTCTCTGCATCACGAGTGTATGTTGCACAGAGATGTGTTCTTAGACATTGTCCACCAGTGGAGCACATCTCAAATAGATCTATTTGCCTCCCCTCATAACAGACAATTGCAGTTTTTCTGCTCCAGGGATCCCTCCCCACTAGCCTGGAGAGTGGATGCCTTCTCCATCTCTTTGAAGGCATGGTTTCTTTATGCTTTCCCTTCTTTCCCACTCATTCAGAAAGTCCTTCTAAAAATCCAGAGCGACAAACCAAGAATCTTGCTGGTGACTCCTTATTGGCCAAGGCAGCATTAGTTCTCCCTTCTTCTATCTCTTGCCAAGGGCAGTCACCACAAGTTGCCTCACAAGCTTGACATGCTCACACAACAGAGAGGATCTCTGTCACCCACACCTGGAGATGCTCTGCTTAACCCTCTGGGTGATAAACTCTTCACTTCAGACACCAGTACACAGAGGACATGGTATTCTTCCTGCAGGAGGCCAGGAGACCCACTACCTGGAGATCCAGTGTTTCCAAATGGAAAAGGTTCTCCAAATGGTGCCTCCAAAGGCAAAGGGACCCCTTGTGTGTGTGTGTGTGTGTGTGTGTGTGTGTGTGTGTGTGTGTGTGTGAGCTAATAAAATCAGACCTTTCATATTCTTCAGTGAAGGTCCACTTATCAGCCATCTCTGCCTGCTTACCTCTAGACCTACCTCTTCTTTCCAGTTTGGATGTCGAACTATTCTTAAAAGGGGTCTTTCACGTTAGGTCACCAATGAAACCTATCCCACCACCTTGGGACCTAAACTACGCACTAGTAAAAAACTCTCAATTGCAGGATTTGAACCAGCTTCTCTGCAGATGTGCAAATGGAAAACTGTTGTACTAGTAGCCCTTACTTCATCCAGAAAACTTTCAGAATTGCAAGCTCTAATGGCATCCCCACCCTACACAATCTTCCACAAAGACAGGGTGACCCTCCCTCCCTCATTCCCAAAGTGGTCTGAGTTTTCCCTAAATCAGTCTATTCACTTACCCACCTTCTTTCCCTCCCCCCAGAATAACTGTGAGAGAGTCCTCCACTCCCTTAATGTCCACAGACAATTAAGGTTCTATTTGGACAAACCAACGCTATCAGAAAATCCAGTCTGCTCTTTGTGTCCTTCCACCCCAGGGCCCTGGGCAAGGTGGTATCCAAACAAACTATTTCTTCCTAGATGAGGAAAACTATTTCCTTCTGCTACTGCTACCATAGCAAAGACTTACCTTATGGTGTTAAGGCACGTTCTACAAGAGCTTTGGCCTCTTTCAAAGGCCTGGACACAACCACCATTCTTGAGGCAGCCATGTGGTCCTCTGTGCATACCTTTACCAAACATTACAAATTGGACCACGTCTCCAGAGCCAGAGCAGGATTTGCAAGGGCAATACTGCATGGATTCCTGGAGTCTGCAACTTCTTCTACCACCCTTTCCTCTTCTTGAGCTGTGGTACTCTCCCACAGTAAGAACTCTGATGAAGCCAAAGAGATTGGTGAACGCGCTTAGTTTATTGAGAGAATCCACTATTCCAGTGGTAATTAAGCATTTTTTTAAGTTTGCACTGTTTTTTATTCTAGTTCTGTTTTTTTATTTTATTTCCGTTATAACCATAGATGTGCTTCTGTTCCATGTTGCAATATTCTTTCCCACCCACCTACCCCCTTCATTACATTTACTCTGTCTAGATGGCATCCTTTTGGTACTCCTTAGACTAGAGTAATGAGGTCTGTGAGTGCAGATGTCACATTTAAGGCCCCTGGTTTATGGTCCTGCTTGTGATGTCCCACACACCTGGCAGCAACCAGGCTTAAGCTTTTTGCATAGGAGCTAGACGTTTAGGTCACCTGAGGCAGAAGATCCCCACAGTAAGAATGCTGCAACATGGAAGAGAAGGATGTCTATGGTTATGGTAAGATTTTGCACAACTAATCTTTTCTTAGTATTTGGCATCTGTCTGAAGTTCCTTAACATTTGGGTGCCAAACTAGTCATTTTGTAGCAATAGGGTCAAAGTCTAAACTCTTGTGGCAGGTGAGGGCTGATTTCACCTATCTGAGCTGGGAATTGCTAGTGGAAAGCACATTGTGCGCTTACCTGATTGGCCTTGGGGCATAGTTAGTGTAAAACTTTTTTTTCTGTTACTATATAAGCCTTGTGTCTGTGAGATGCTGCTCTTCACTCAACAGTGATTACTGGTGCCTTGTGTGACACCCCTGCACTGTCCCAGTAATCAAGAAGCCTCAATCCTCACCACTAGCACCAGTGAGGGAAGTGCACATTTGGCGGATGACGAGTACACACACAGTAAATTTCCCTTAAGAGCACACAGTGATCACAGTCCATCTGGGGTTGGTTTCTCCCTTTCTCTCCAGATCCCCAATAAGATTCCCCACTGGCACAGCTATAGGGTTAAGATTTGAGATGAGTGGTCAAGACAAAACCTCAAGCACCCTCTCTGTCCAACCAGTGCTTCGTGTTCCTGCCCAAGTAGCTGACGCGCGTGCGCACACATACACACATACACATACACATACACATACACACATACACATACACACATACACATACACACATACACACACACACACACACACACACACACACACACACACACACACACACACACACACACACACACACACACACACACACACACATTTGATTTGTATACAAACACACAGACACTTCTGGGGAAGGCTGGCACAGCTTCACTAGTTATGCCCCCTTCTGCCCAGACTATAAGGTAGTAGCAGCTGCCACCAACCATCCTTAGCTGCTATAAGGCCCTTCCAAAAGGGTGACCAATTCTACTGTGCAATGTTACTATTATCCAAATAGTAAGTGTGACCAAGGCTATTTAGGAGTGGCCTGTAGAGTGTCACCAAATACATATGCAAGTACTCTGAGAGCTTAAATATCTCTAAACAAACCAGCCACAATTAAAAAGGTTTAAAGATATTTAATAATAAATAATAAAACCACAAGATACTCAATAACTGAACACAGTGACAACAGGGTTCAGAATCACAGGAAATATTTTAAAACAACATTGCAGGACAGTCTCAAATGAATACAGAACACATCTAAACTAATCTGTACTATATTCTTGTCTATCTATCTCTAAGAGAAATCACTGTACCTAAATAACTTGCTTACAGAGCCAGGCAAATACCAATGGGAAGTGCTGGTTAGAGGATGTTTCTAGGTCCAAAGACAAATACAAAATGCACATACTCACTCTCAGAGATAGTTAAGTTACTATCAATCATTTCTACTGTGTTAACTCAGATTACATCATTCTTTGTCAACTCTATGTCAAAAATACTTATTTTTCAGAAGTTTGCCTGGAAATGGAAGACATAAAACAGTTAAGCACATTTATCTTTGAAACCTGTACTTATTTCTGTTTCCAGACAATAGAAAGAATTTCTAGCTGCAGATATTGTCTCCTTACTGAGATAATCACCATTGTAAACCATTCACTTATTTTCTTAGAGTTTGCAGGTTAATTGTGTTCTTTTCCAGTAGGGTACACTGTGGTTACAGAGTTGAAGATGAAATTAGGGTTAAAACCTAAAATAGGATATAGTAGGGGTAAGAATCTAAAAAAATATGTTTGAGTCCCAGGAGAGAAAAACCCAAAAGTTTTGTGGGTCCAAAATGTATTAAGTGTGGGACTTGTAATTACAGTAAAATCATTAATGATGACCCTTATGTCTCCATTGAGGGTTATGATAGGATGCTAGAATGTTCAGGGTGCTGTAATTGTAACACAAGAAAAATGTGGTTTATGTTGCAACTTGTATAGCATGCCCTGGGATTTTATGTTGGAAAAACTATAAGAAGACTAAGGGATAGATTTGCTGAGCACAAGGGACATTAAAATATGTGTAGTGCTTTAAATTTTCATAGCACTTTATACACAGATTTCAGGAGATTTAAAGTGGAATATAATGAAAGGGATGGGAATGGTAAGTTGGAAGTGGAAGCCACAGAAACCAAATGGCAGTTTAGGTTGCATACAAAACATGAGCCTGGTTTGAATGAAGGGATTTCAGTAGCGCCAATACTTAAACAGAGAGCTATGATGGTATGAATAAGTATTTTTTATGTAGCATCATAATAGAAATTGTAATGTTTTAAAAAAGTTTCAAATAATTATATAATATTTTTTTTCATATGGTTGGATGGTAGTTTACTAAGTTAAATTTAGCATTGCTGATTGATTGATTCATTGCTTTGCTTGTGCTATGATATAAAAGGAAGTGTTTTTAATGTAATGGTGACTGATAAAGCCCATGAATGAAGTGGGTGAAAGCGCTTAGTCACTTTGTGAGTTTAGTTCAATAAAGTAATACTGCTTGGGTTTTATCACTGGTGTGATTCATTCATTATTTTAGTTATTTAAACACTGTGGTTACATTCTTGAAGTTCAGCACATAACATATAGTTCTCTTACATTTGCAAGATAAGCCTATGGATCATATTAATATTCATAAATGGCATAGAATTATTTACAAACTTCTAGCTAGCTGAGCTGGTAGCCTTCACACCTTGTATACATGCAATCACCAGAAGTTGAAATTTCCCTTTAAAAATCATCTCAGAACTTTACTTCAATCCAGTATTTCTCACATGGAAATAGTTTGCATAGTGAGCAGCATTTACACATTTAGTTAGGACTATTTAGGTCGTATTATAGCACTCATGACTATCGCTGCTCAGAGACCATCTGGTTTGCTGCTGGGAGCATCTTTGATTAGGTTAGCTGCAAATTACACCAAGTAAGCTCCCTTCCCTCATGCAGTTACAAACATCCTCTACTCCTATTTTTTTTTAAGTGCACATTAGTACCTGCAACCATGGATGGACACTTTCCTGCTATCTCTACATCCAGCTTGGTGGACATAGGCATCTTGGTCAATGTATTAACTGCCTTATGTACACTGGCAACCACTTCTTGAACAGATAAATACAGTATGAGAGATGTAGTTACATATTGACACGGGAGGCTAGACTCTAACATACAGACACAAAGCAACAAACAGGTTGTCAGCAACTCACACATATCACTCACCAAACCTGCAAAGGACCACAGACATGGAACCACATATGTGGAGGTGCTCTCCAGTAACTTACCAAAACCTCAAAGGCCTATCAGGTGCAATCCTCAGAAATTCCGCATGCACACAAGCAAGACAGTTCCCATCACAACACTCAAAGCCACATCTCGTGTCAGAACTACCAAGCTCATAAGGTGAAGCACTTCACAGCCCAATATCCTGGTCACAGGAGACTCCATTGTGAAACACACTGATGTTCCTCTTACCAGACTGGATAAAGGGAAGGTTACAGTTAGTTGACTGTTAGTGGCCAGTATTTACCAGATCAAACAAGCACTCAAGACACTTGCTTCTAAGTACCATTATGACTCAGTCATAGTCCATATAGGCATGAATGACCTGAGATGCACCTCCTTGGACTATATGATAGACATGATTGACCTCTCAGAATGTCACAGGCAGGAATGAGCCTGGCATTGAGCAGCATTCTGCCATCTTCAAGGATGATGCCACAATATCAGCAGAAAATGATCAACTTTAAGAATTGACTTAACTACTGGTGCCATTGCAAAGGGGTCCAATACCTAGCCTGGGAGGGTATTATTAACAGACCATGCTGCTTTGTCGAGGATGGTTTTCACCTGTCATGTCTAGGCCTTTGGATATTGGTCAAAACATTATCCACCCCCCCATATAGTAACTTTTTTAGGCATTGCCAAACAGACAAACCTGCCCACATAACAAAAGCTACTCTGTACATGCTAAAGGTGTTACTACCGAATGCTGAGAGTCTCAGTAAGAAACTGCATTTTCTGGAAGCTCTCCTCAACTTGGAGAATGCTGACATCTCTGCAGTTACTGAAACATGGTTCAAGGCCATGGAAAGCACTCCAGCGGTACATGGGTATAACACCTTTCGTACATTCTGACCATCCACAGAACATGAACAAGCAAAAATCCAAGGTGTATCTATCTACATAAGGGATAAGCACACCACAAGGCTAATCAAACAATATAACATGCTTGAGCCACTTCACGTTTAACTAACTATGAGAAAAATCCACTATTATATTCTTGCTAGCTAGAGGTCACTCACCATGAATCAGGAAACCCATACATCATACCTGAAGTTACTAGAATCACTCCCCATCCAGCCCAGTACCATACTCATGCGATTTCAACTACCTCTCCATTAACTGGGAAGCATACATGACCACTAACATGCAGGGCCAGAGATTTCTTGATTTTGTAAATTCAGATGACCTGGAGCAGCTAGTTTGCACTCCGACTAGGGGGAGCAAATATTGTAGATCTGGTACTCACAGACCTGGAAGAGTGCTGCACCCCTCCTAGCATGATGCTCTTACTGGTAAGAACAGATCACAAAGCGATCTCCCTTGAAATAAAAGTAAAACTAGTCCCCCCCACCCCTCACCTTTCCCAAAAAACGTTAAGAACTTCTCTAAGGTAAATTACCCTTACTAAAGACATAACTGGTTTCCATGCTTCCCCAATTCCAGAAAACACAGAAACCTATACAGAGGTATCTGCAAAAACCCTGTACGACCATATAGATGACTACCTAGAAACAGCAGTACCAGACCAAAATAAATCCAGGTTAAATTACAAAAAACAAGCCACCATGGTGGATCCCTGATAATAGGTTGCACAATGAGAGACAGAAAATCCCATCGAGAAGTAAGAGGGAATGTGCACAACAGAGCAAAAAGTCCCTCATTAGCCTAAACAAGTGATTCAGAGGAACTAGTCAAGTCTTTGAAAGCACACACTGAGGTAAAAATATCCTCCAAAGCCAAGGATAACCATAAGGCATTTTTCAGTCATGTCTGCAATTTTAAGGGCAGCACCCAACAATATGCAGAATTAGTTGTAGACAGCATCACCTATAATCAGCTGGATGACAAATTCAGCTCAAATTTCACCTCCTCATCACCCCCAGTTCTCCCCCCAAGAAATACCCTTCACCACTCCACTGCGAATTATCACCAAAGAACATGTTGCTACTGCGCTTGCTAAAGCTAAAAACATAGCTTCAGTGGTGCCTGACGATATACCAGGCTGACTCTTAAACAGCTTAAATTAGGACTTATCAAGCCTATTAGGATCTCTGTTTGACAGCCTTCGGATTGGTTTTGCCCCGATAGAGTGGAGGACTGCAACAGCTATCCCTATGCATAAAGGGAGACCATCTACTGACCTGGGAAATTACAGACCCATAAGTTTGACTAGTGTCCTATGTAAGGCCATGGAAAAATTATCATGGATCTGATAAATAATGACATAGGAAACCTCCAAACACTGAACCCAACCCAATTTGGCTTTGTCAAGGGCAAGCCATGCCTACTGAATCTGGTGGATTTCTTTGAGAAAGTTACTAAGGCCATGGATGAGGGTAAAACAGTACATAACCACATACCTCGACCTGGCCAGGACATTTGACACAATTACCCACTTGGGTATTAAAAATAAACTCACAAAACTGGGCATAAATCTGTATCTCACCAGATGGATAGCTAACTGGTTCACGGACAGGACAAGTGGGTAAAGTGGGTGAATCCTGATCCAGCATGAGGCCACTTACTAGCGGTGTGCCACAGGGCTCAGTGCTGGGTCCACTCCTATTTGGAATATACTTCTCTGAAGTTGAAGCTAATGTGGGAGACCTCTGGATAACCAAGTTTTCTGTTGACTGCAAACTGGGAGCAATCATTGAATCCCACAATGATGTAGATATCCTTCAGGATGGTCTGGTACTAAAAACCTGGTCGAAAAGTAAATGTGAAAAAATGCAGTATCATATCCTTTGGGAAGTCGAGTATCCCTGCAAATTATAACATCAATAGCACATTCCTAAGAGTAGACTTGGAGGTGAGAGATTTAGGTGCACAGATAACCTGAACTTTGACTGCCATGTGCCCACGTGGTGAGGAAGTCTTTTGTGGCATAACTTATAAGTAAAGGTATGGCATCCAGAGTCAAGGAAATTAGTCTCACTGTACTCAGCTCTCATTAGGCAAGGAATTGAGTGTAATGAGCCTTTTGACTTGTACTTGACTAGGCATTTACAGTAGCTGGAGTGACCTCAGAACTTCCACACCAAGAAAATACAGGATGCAAACAATATGCCCTATGTGGATAGACTAAAAGCCCTATCCTCCTTTACTCAATTTCTACTGACTATTACTGGGTGACCTATGCCTGACCTGTAAGGCACTCACAGATCTAGCCTTGATGGAGCTGCTACACATTTGCATGTCAAACAGCACTAGGGTCACCTGATCTAGGGATCTAAACTTAGTGACTCAAAATATGCTGGAGAGACAGATATTTGTCTCAGAGATTGCCCCTTGTTTGGAATAGGTTTCCTATTCACATTAAGTAGAGCCCTTCCATGACCATCTTCAAACACAATTTGGATCAGTGGATGGAGAATCACAGATTCATACTTGGGGTATTACCAGTGCCCCTTATGTGCACGAGCAACCCATAAGGTACTCGAGGCATAGGCACCAATCCACTATATCCTGTTGCCCCTATGTGGCCATATATTGTGTAAAACCAGATTGTATTGGCTAGGCTTGTAAGGTTGGTTAAGTTGTTAGCCTAGTAATTGCCTGTAAACCTATGAGTATTACAATACAAGGTATAGCCATTGCTGTGGCTTCATGTGTTTAAAGCAGAAGTATTCCAGACCATGTCTTAGATGGAAGAGTAGATTTTTCTTCCTTTTTATAGCAGAATGCACATGCAACCCATTCCCATAAGGCTGTGAGTGGCTCATGGGCTGCCTTCTAATACATATCAGTGTCACTGAACACTTGCCAGAAGTCTCAGTCGCTGCTACAAACATTGCAGATTACCTTACTGGTGTCCATAATAGATAACATGCTGGATCCTGCCACTTCAGCAAGTTATTAGGGCTATGTTTTAATTGTTCATAGGGCCTTCCACTGTATAGCGAAAACCTGTGTAGACAGAGTGAATGCACCGGGCATATACTATCACATGGATTCATCTTGATCCATTGAATGTGGTTTTGATGAACACAAATAAACCAAAACCAGCTTGCTGAAACCACCTTCAGTGGTTCAGTGAATATTGAAATTTCTTTTTTCTAAATGGTGACAAGCCCCCCTGAACTTTCTCCCATGTGGGAGAACACCCTCCACATCTTCCAGTGTTATATGTACCAACTCCAAAGTTCCACAACAGTGGAGAAAAAAGGCAGTCTCCATTTTCGTCAAAGGGGATTTTGGTGAACTGGCTTTGGTTTCTTTGTGTTCACTGGAATCACCTTCAGCAGATTGACATGCTGTCTGGCACATCCATGTGTGTTCAACTCCTCTGTTAGGTTGAGGTGTGTAAAGGGTGTGCCGCCTTGAAATATTTTAAGTGCCATGCGATACAAACTCGTGCGACTGTCTCAGTGGATCCAAAAGACTACTTACTATAAAAAGGTCAAGGTTTGTGTGCAGAATGTTTGATACATGCACACTGGACTGAATAATGTGCAGTGAAGTTCTGAGATCATCTCTACTGTACTGGACTACGAATGTACTATGAAAAATTCATACATTTCAGTCGACAGTCTTGTAGTGGTACATTAACATTTTGCCAATCACTTGATGATAACCATACTTGAGAAACACCAGCAAAATGTGGCCTAGAGTGAGGTTACAGTGAGATGGGGCAGCATGCCTTCATGCTTGCAGGAGAATTTGCTTCATGTTTACATGTTGATATCTAGTCTAAGCAAAGTTGTAGGTCAAATCATCTATGATATGATGCGCAAGTGGGTGCAGTATCTTGGCAGTTATCAAGGTACAAAGAAGCACTGCTAAAGAGATTGTTATGCTGAATTATAGTTGTGGAGGTATATGTACACACAACTGCCTTAGGTTTGTAATACAGTCAGACTTGTCCCAAAACCTGCAGAAAAGCTGCAGTGTACCTCTGCTGAACACCCCTGTGAATAGACAATTTATGATTCCCCTCCCATAATGAAACTGTGCCATGTCTTTTAACAAATATCAGAAGTCTAATATGATGACCACAGTGCACATGATGCTATAATGATCATTTTAAGAAACTTCAGATTCATTCCTTTCCAGGCTATCTTGCTTAACGAACCGGCTATGCTGCTTCTTGTATACCTCAGGTGTCCAAAAAAGTATTTATAGTGTACACACTTGACATAAAATATAGTCCTGTAAATAAGTAGCCCTTGACCCTCCTGCACTACAGAGACAAAGACACGCGCATTCTGCTTCCACGTATATTTATCAAACTGGATACTTTTTTGTAGAAAATGTTCCCATTGCAGAGTTTATCTATGTGCCTGCAAGGCTTGTGGGCATTAGAGCATTATTTGTACTGCATTGCAACTGGAATGCAACTCTCCGTGCTTGATACATGGCACGGTGGTCCATTATATTATGTGAAGTTCTGAAACAGTGACTGCTTTGCAGTTATCTGCAGTGTTTCACACTTTTGATCCAGAGCTACAGGTAACACCAAGTGACATTTAGTATTGGCTTACAGTATGTCTGTATCATGCCATATGCTAAGGCTATCACTACTATAGCTTTACAGTGTGTCATATTTTGTGTAGCAACCAGTGACCATGAACAGATTACACTGTGCAGGATTACATACACACACACACACACACACACACACACACACACACACACACACACACACACGCTCAGACCTGAGCATACTTGCATGTGCGCGTGCTCTCACACACACGCGCACACACACATACTTGCGTGAGCATGTGCACCCACACACACATACCTATAACCAAGCTGTGCACTACATTGACTCTGCATACATCACACATGGATGACATTATCTTAATTTACAACAGACATCTAGACATGCATTCTGTGAAAGCAAAACACATATTCTTCTGGGAAGTATATTGCTCATGACATTACAATATGTAGTCTGTCCCACATACATGCAGCTTTGCTGCAGTTTAGCTCTGTTGCAAGGTAGCATAGCTCAGTGGTAAGCAAACATTCTGAAATGTTAGCTGTAGTCTTTTTATTGGCACTCAATTCACCATTATATGATGAAACAAGGTTTATTAACCAGCAGGAGGCTGGAAAAAAGATTGCTGATATGTCATAGCTTTCACTCCCTTCATATTTGTGGCTAAAGCAATGTACACTGTCAGACTAGAATGATGAAATATTAAACAGACAAGCACAGGCTGCCAGCCTAAGCATCTTGTTTGACCACAAATGTCATTGTCGAGTGCCAGTTCAGCTGTCAGGCAGGAGCATGGTACTGTTTGTGTATCGCAGATTCTGCTGTCTGGCTGATACAGCTGAGGATGCTTGTCTTTATGCTTGTGTTAGTCAGTGCAGTTGTCATACTTCACACAGAAATATGAAAGGTCACAGCTCATCATCATCATCATCTCCTTTTCGTGGGCGAAGCTGTAGCAGGATAAGATGTGCATTTTTGTAATTACTATTTACTTATTCAATTCATTGAATGATGCTTTATTATAATGGTAAGGAAAGCAAATGTCACAAAACTGAAAGAGTACCTTAGAATAAGAACAGGCAAGTATTAGGTGTTAACAATGAAGTGTAAATTTTTTGGTAGTGCATTAAACAATTGTACTATGCTCTGAAATTGGGAAGAAGAAATTTAAGTTCTTCCCGAGCACAAGACCTGATCTTAGTATCTTAGTAGTGGTCAGGCTTATTAAAGATCACGTGCAATGTTTTTTTTTTTTTTTTTTTTTTTTTTTTTAACTTTTTCCTTTTGGTATAATAATGTCCTCATCGTAGAAAGTGGGCTTTGATTCCAAAATGGGTAGTTTTTCTTTAGTTACTTTAGTGGACGTATATTTATTAAGCTTAATAAACTTCTGTTTCTGTTTACTCTAGTTTGCAGCAGATTTTATTACAAAGTAACCAGAATGTAACAGTCAGTTTCTGTCAGACAAATAAAAAAATCAGTGCAGCAATATTCACATTAAAGGTACCAAAAGTAAGGTGGAACAGAATACGGTTCTTGGTGAAGTGTATAGTGCTTTGGCATACAGTGTAATAAAACTGGTGTAAAACGAATAGTTGTCTACCAATGGACTGATTATTTTTATGGAGAAAACTGAGTTTGTGTGAATCACCTGAATGATAACCTTGCTGTACTGTGAGTTTATATATTATACTGCCATGGAATTAGTGCTGGAAAAAATATTAGGAATAATTTGCACATCTTTGAAAATGAAGATGCAGTAATCTCTGATCATAACAGATTATGTGTTGTGAAGAAGGGTGCCAAGATTTACTGAGCTTCACTCTAGACTCTTTGGGTGAATTTCTTGGCATCCATGCCTTGAAAACACAATACACATCTTGTGGTCAGAGACTGAATCATAGTCTTCTTTAAGCTCCCCAAGGCCTTATTGTGAGACCCAATCTTAACAGTGCTTGAGTGTCCTTTGCAAGTTTTTTGTTAAGCACCCCTGAATGCTGTTAAGCTCCGGTCTATACTAGGGGATTCCTTAACAATTTTACCTTTTTCCCCACTCATAATTTTTTGTAGTATATGGAACTTTATCTGCTCCTTGTTTTGCCAGTTACACACACACTAATCAAGTGTAGGAACACAAAGTGTAAAAGGCAATAAAGCACTTAGTGAGTATTGTCAAATGTCAAGTAACATACCACTTAGCTTCTTTGCTTAAGTATTATATAAAAAAAGTAGGAGGATGAATTTCTTGGTGTCCATGTCTCAAACATTTAATAAGCTGGATAAGGTTGTGTGATATGAATGTGGTACGAAAGGTATACTTCGAGTGTAAGTGAGCTGACTTGGTATGGTAAAACCGATATCGTTTGTTTGTCTTTCGGCTTTTCCCGGTTAGGGGTCGCCACAGCGGAACTCTGGTCCACTAATGATTGGCAGTAGATTTTTACGTACTGGCTTGCCGGGCCTAACGCACAACCTTCAGCGAAGGAACGCCCATTCACGCATGTCGCCACACATTAGACGCTCTAACTGAGAATCGAGCGGGCAACGTCTAACTGAGAGGCGACAGCGCTACCGCAGCACCACCACCGCAGCGGTAAAACTGATATCGTAAAGGCTTAATATTCTTTATGCTGTATTTTCCTCTATTTTTTTTCTACGTAACTATGGGAATGTCTGCTATATGATTTTTCCACATTCCTTCTAGTTCTCTGTAACTATAGGATGACTTGTTTTTCACATTCCTTTTTGTTTATGCACAAGCTCCATGACCCTGAGACATGTTTTGCACATTCTTTTATGTTTTCAGTTAACCAGGGGAACTAGCAGCCTTACTTGGAATATTCCTGGGTGTCCAGATAATAGGTTCATAATGCCTATGTTTTGTTTCAACATAATCTTTGCTAATTCTGTGTGTCAACACACACAGCTTTTAAAAGATGGGACTTTCTGCTTGGTCAGACAGAAGTCTCACCTGTGGAGTGGATGCACTGCACAGGGACTTTCCCGATAGAGACTCCTACCTGACTAAAAAGGGGTTGAAGCGTTGGCAAGGATGAAGCTTTTAACTTTCAGTGATGTATTAATTCTGTTATTTCTTGATATACTATGATGAATTGCTTTATTTAATTTATACTATGTTATTTTATATGTATTGTCTAATTTTACTGCAGTAAAGTGAATATTGCCTGATTTCTTTGTCTTGATCATTTTGCATCTGCATCTTGTTAAAAATTAAACCCATTAGCCAATACATCTTCTTGGTATAATCAACAGGGACTGAGATGTTTAAGAAAAAGAATAGAGTTTGCTGCTGTGAAGGTTGAAATTCCAGGATGGGATGCTGCTCCCTATGGGGTGCTGGCCACTGAGTGGTCTTGTCATACAGGTTTGAGTTAAAATTGGGATATGTGTTTAAAATATGTAAAACCTCAGTCTGTATTAACATGCTTGCAAAAGGTTCCAGTAGGGAAAGGGAAAGAACTTAAGGCAATTGGTAGGCGGGCTTGGATTTTTTAGCCACTAACAGAAAACATCAGGGAAAGTCATCTAAAATAAATCAAATTGTGCAACTCAAAAAAACAGACGTGACTTGCAAAATCAGATTGTAATGTTAGTGTCAAAATTGATTGTTAATGGATAAAGAGGACACATACCACAATGTGGCTGAAAAAGCTGCAGTACATGTAGTGTAGTACAAATATCGGAAAAGAAAGTGTAAAATTAATAAAAGAAAAGTACAAATAAATATCGGTAAAGCAGGGGTAGATTGGGACCCCAATCACTGGGATGGGGACATTTGGTTTTCTTCAGATCCCTCTGATCATTCTGATTAAAATGAAAATGCTCCTGCTAATTATGCAGCTAAACCAATACTCAGGAGAAAATTGCAGTTCATGCCTAATAACCCTAACGGTGAGTTGATAAATTCATTTTACTGAGCAAGAAGAAGGTGACATATATGACAGATTCAAATAAAAACTGGGAGAAACTTTGATAGCATGGGTGGTTAGGTTATACGAAACAGGGGCTGCCAGTGTTAATCTGGACACTCATGATTCCCAGAAGTTTTGTCATAAGTTCTGACCCAGTGATACAGGATCATTTAGGATTGATGCTAACCCGAATATGACTACATTGTTGCAGCTTGTAGTGGAAGGGTGCAATGCAAAATACCCCACAGAGGTTAATGATGAACCTTGGTACACTTTGAGGGATGCAATTCATCGTATTAAGGAAGAAGAAATGAAAGCTATTTTTCTAGGACAGGCAGATGCATTAATGCCTGTATCTACAAGAAGTAAAATAATCAGACTAGCCCCTGCAGCTTACAAACATGTAATGATGACACTATTAATCAAATAGGTAACCCTCTTTCATATGTCATTGAAAACATTAGGCAGTTAGGAGAATTGGGAGATTGGGGACCCAGGAATAATGCGGGAGATAGGAGAGTAAACAAGGAAGATGATCGAAAGGGGGCTTCAAATTGAGTGTTAAGGAAAGGTATGTTTATTGCCCTACTTTAGGGATGGAGTGACTAGGTTTAAAATCGATGGGATAGATGCAGAGTATGTGGGATCTCTGTAAAAACAGAAGATTAAAAAAAAAGAATGAATGGAACAAGAATGTCCGTAAACAAGAAGTGCAAATGTCTGGAAAGGAAAAGGGGGAATCAGTTAAGGACCCACATGATTCAGTTGAGCTAACAGCCCCACCAGTCCACTCTCAGTTGTATCCCAATTTATTGTGGGCAACTGACATTAAATTTGATTAGGAAGTTGGCCAAGCTCTGGTGGGGGATGGGCTCATACAGATGCACGACCCTATGCAGATCGTGTAATTAATTGGCATAATAAAAATGAGCAGAGAGTCCGAGCCTGTTTGATACCGGAGCAGAGGCCTCTTTAATCTATGGGAACCCAAACTTGTTTAAATGACATGTCACTATTATGGGATTAGGAGGGAAAAAGACTGAAACTGTTCAAACAGTATTTGAAATGAAAATAGGGCAGTTACTTAAAAAGAAATATCCTGTTTTGATTGTACCTATTCCAGAATATATAATTGGAACTGACATAGTGAATGGGTTGCCTTTGAATCTTGCAGACGGCCAATATTGATTTGGCAAAAAATGTACATTTCCACTTTGTTATAGTGGGACATGTTAAAATGCCACCAGTAAAATTACCTTCAGCTACTAAGGTAGTGAAACAATATCGCATTCCCAGGAAGCATAAAGAGATAGGGGAGTCTGTTCAAGATTTACTGAATGCAGGTGTTTTAAAATAACCACTACTGCATGGAACAATTCAGTATGGCCAGTAAAGAAAGGTGATGGTTCATGGAGAATGATGGTAGATTATCGGAAATTGAATAAACATACTCCTCTAATGGCTGCAGTTCTGGATACTATCAGATTGATTAAAACATATAGAAACACGCGGGAGCTTGGTATACTGTAACTGACTTAGCAAATGCCTTTTTCTCACCATACCAATAGCTGAGAAGAATTCTAAGTTTGCATTTACTTGACAAGGTAGACAGTATACTTTTACAAGGTTACCTCAGGGTTACCTACATAGCCCAACCATATATCACAGGGTAGTGGCTGAACATCTTGATGAAATGCAAGTTCCAAAGTATATACAAATATCCCATTACATAGATGACATTCTGATTCGGGTATCAAGTGAAAAGACAGTGCAGGAACAATTGCAAAAAGTAATTGAAAACATGAAATCGAAGAGGTGGGGAATTAATCCCACTAAAATCCAAGGACTGGCTCAAACTGTCAAGTTTCTGGTTATCCTGTGGCATCATGGGCACAGAGACATTTTACTAAAAGCTAAGCAAAAGATTTTAGAATTCTCAACTCCTCAAAATGAGAGAGGCACAATTCATTAGATCATTTGGATTTTGGAGGCAACATATCCCTCATATGAGTCAAATACTTTTTCCTTTGTAAAAAGTAATGAGGAAAAAGTATGAATTTAGCTGAGCAGATGCAGGTATTTGAAAGGGCTAAGTAGGCTATACAACAGGCTCTTGATTTATGGTCCTTGCAAAAAGGTGAAATAGAGTTGCATGTGTCAGTACATGATCAATATGCTAACTGGAGCTTATGGCAAAAACAAGGTGCAAAGCAAGTGCCTTTGGGATTTTGGACTAGAAAATTATCTGAAGCTGGGAGTAGGTATACTTCCTTTAAAAAACAACTACTAACTTGTTACTGGCATCTTGTAGATACTGAACAAATAAATGAAATTCCCATTATGCAGTGGGTTATGACTTCAGCCAAAATACACAGAGTAGGACACATACAAGAAGCCAGTATAATTAAATGGAAATGGTACATTCAGGATCGGGCTAAAACAGGTGCAGGAGGGGTGGCTGTGTTACATGAGAAAATAGCTCCGATACCTGTGACTGGTGACTCACAATCACAATTGTCACCTGGAGCAACTTCAGTGGTTGAATCTTCTGTTAAATGGGGGCAGCCTTTTGCTCAATTATCATTGCAGTAAAGGCAACGGGTCTGTATTACAACAGCGAATGCTTAAAATAGCGAATGCTGTATAATCTACCCTAAAATGTTGAAACAGCAAAATGCCAAACACATGGAACAGCGATTTTTTTTCCCCCAGAGAAAAAATTTGTTTCTCTATTAAACAAAACAAAAAAAATTCTAGTAATGAGACCAGGACAGGAAAAATGGGAATTTATACCTGCAAACAAATGTTATCTACGAGAATAAATATATCTCAATTTTCTGATTTCAGAAACCATTGAAATGCATAGTAATCGTTGTACTATGTGGAGTCCATCTGGTTGAATCCGTGACACTGGATGTGAAAGTACAGAAACTTAATACTACAATAATACAGTAAGGATGGTTTAATAGCACAAGAAATGGACCACAGATGTGCTTTACATGAAGGTTGTTGCATTGCAAATATGACAATTACAGAGAATGTAACTATTTGGAGAGCACAAAAAGGACATGTGTATCTTCAAGTGTTAGACAAAGGAGAAGTTACGACCTGAAGTAACTAACAAAACTGTTATAAAATGGTGTAACCTAGAAGTTGTCACACTGCCAGTTCAGCTATCGGGAATATTGCAAGTCGTTGTGTCATTTATGAATGCCAATATGCCTCATGTAAGATGCTTGTGCTACAGCTGTGTTAGAACTCTGTGTTGTGTACTGAGGTGAAATGTAACCATAGCATGCCCTGCTGGATTAGAACAGAAATGTGTATAAGCTATTGTAATTGTGTAAATGTATATGTTTTAACAGTGGAGACTAGAACATAGAGGGTTAACTTGCAAAACTTCAAGAAAATAGTTGAAATTGTTTTATGATAGTGCTATAAAAGTTATCTTTCAGTTCCTGTCAACAGGAGACAGGATGTCTACACTAGGGACTCTGTGTTGTTTTGTAAGTGTTTTATTGTTTTATGTCCTCTACCAGTTGCAAACATTTGAAGGCTATGTATTTTCACAGAGATGTGTTATAAATGATGACAGTTTTTGACACTGGGGGGTTTAGCTTGGGAACCAAAGTCAGGTGACAAAAAGTGATGTCATCCAAGTTAACCAAGCAGTAATATTTGATATTAATTTAAGAACTCTTTCAGAGAGAGGAGGCATTTTGTATTTGTCTTTGATCTGACAACATCCACTCATCATAACTTCTGCCTGCTTGTTGTTCTGTAAGTAAGTTTTTAGGGCATAGTAACTCTTTTAGATTCAGGAATATAGTAAAGTATAGCTTAGATGTTTTCTTTATTTATTTGAGACTGTCCTGCAATGTTGTTTTAATTACTGTCTGCAATTTTGAACTCTGATGTAACTGATTACTTATTTAGTATTCTCTTGCTGTTGTATTATTTGTTATTAAATATATTTAAACCTTTCAATTGTGGCTGGTCTGTTTAGAGATATTTAAGCTTTTAGTGTACTTGCATATCTATTTGGTGACACTGTACAGGCCACTCCTAAATAGCCTTGCTCTTGGTCAGACTACTGCTTGGATTAATAGTAACATTACACAATAGGATTGGGCATCCTTTGTTAAGGGCCTTAAAGTAGCTGATAAAAAGTGGTTGGTGGCAGTTGGAACTACCTTACAGTATGGGCAAAAGGGGGCATAGCTAGTTAAACCTGTACCAGCCTTCCCAGGTGTGTGCGTGTGTGTGTGTATGTGGGTGGGGGGGTTTGTATATAAATCAAATCTCAGTGTGTGTGTGTGTGTGTGTGCTACTTGGGCAGGGACACGAAGCACTGGTTGGACAGAAAGGCTGAAGATCTTGGTTTGGCCACTCAGATGAGATCTCAACCCTATAGCTGTGCCAGTGGGGAGTCTTATTGGGGATGTGGAGAAAGAGGAAGAAACCAGCCCCCAACTGACTGATTTCTGTGTGCTCTAAGGGAAATTGCACTTTATTGTGTGTGTGCTTGTCATCCTCTGTGTGTACATTATCCACTGTTGCCAGTGATGAGGATTAAGGCTCTTTGATTACTGGACCAGTGCTGGGGCATCACAGAATTATGAAACTAGGTATAATTGTAAAAAAAATGATATAGATATTTTTAATTTTATTATGCATGTACAATATATTACTGAATTATTTTGCATGAACAGTTCTGAAATTAGTAATAGGAATGCATGAGCTTCAGTTATAACTATACTAAATAACCCTACAGCACATTTTGATCAAATAGTAAACGTTCCTTCAACATGTAAATATATAGGGCAGAATATCAGAAGACTGTATTGGATTTTAATCTTACTTTCCTGAGCACTGAAATGTGTAGAACACAATGAGCTTAGTATGACACCTTGTTAGGAGGAGTAGGAACTGGGTTAGGAACCCTGAAAGAAATTGATGTTGAAGTCTTAGCTAATAAATTGAAAACTGATGGTCAGGAAATCTCTGATTGTCCATTTACAGGCTCAGTGGAACCCCACTGTGTGGCACTCTCAAAAACAGTTAACTATGAAAAAGAATTCCAGGCACATTTTAATGATTCATTAATTAGTAATTTAAATTTTGATGCAAATGTAATTCAGTTTGTAAACTGGACCAAATGTACTCTACAGTCTATGTATATGCAGATGCAAAGGAATTCTGTTCGAACTGAATTATTAGTTAATGAATATGTTTGGCAACAATTGTTTCACAAATGGATTCCTAAAAATAATTGGATAAAGTTATCTTCTGATAAAACAAAATATTCTGATAAACATTGTATTGGACAGATAGATCATTATGTTACTGATACTAGAATAATGTGTGAATTTTTAGTATTACCCTTAGTATTTGGACCTCCTATTATACATCCTTGTCATTATTGACTACCACAAGTGGAAGGAAATTATATAGACTTCTCTAAGAGAATGCACAACCTGGAACATTGCACTTGATAGTATGAATGGGCTAATTTGTTGACAGCATACTCTTGTATGTGAACCATGCTTTCTTCAGCATTCATTTAACATATGTAAATGGACAATATTGCCTTCCACTTTTGAAATGTTTACTGAAGTTGCTTCGCAATTTATATGTTTAATAACTAATCAATCATTGTCATATAATCTTGGTCACTCTTTTGTAGAATAAGTAATATTACACATTTGATTTGGCATAATGAAACTTGTGTACTTATTCCTGAGATTCTTGCTGGGATATCTTTCCTCTGGCTACCAGAAGCTCTGTATTATCCCAACCTCACATTTTTGTTGAATTCTTTGTATACAGTAATTAATAAAATTCATAGTTATAAAAACATTTACAGATTGTATCATGAAATGAGCAGTATAATTGTGGGTGATAAATTGATTCATTTAGCAAGAAAGAGTGAATTAGATACAGCACATAACTGGTGAGATATGTTCACCGGATGGTAGTCATCATCAGGGACCAAACTGTTTAAATGGTAATACACCCCATATTAATAATGTGAATAATACTAGTTTTATTAACTATTTGGAATTGCTATTTAACATATTGTATATACAGGAAAGGCTTCTCGGGTATTATTAATTTCCTATCCCTAAGTCAGTAGTCAAAGGACAGAATGCGATATGAAAGGTATACCTTGAGTGTAAGTAAGCTGACTCCTGGCTTGGTATGGTACAACTGGCACAGTAAAAGGTTAATATTCTTTATGCTGTATTTTCCTGTATTTTTTTCTATGTAACTATGGGAATGAGTCTACTTTATGACTTGTTTTTCACATTCCTTCTAGTTCTATGTAACTATAAGATTACTTGTTTTTCACATTCCTCCTTGTTTATGCACAAGCTACGTGACCCTGAGACATGTTTTGCACATTCTTTTGTTTTCAGTTAACCACAGAAACTAGCAGGCTTACTTGGAGCATTCTTAGGCGTCCAGCTAATGTAATCTCAACATAATCTTTGTAATCCTGTGTGTGTGTCAACACACATAGCTTTTAAAAGATGGGACTTTCTGGTTGGTCAGACAGAAGCCTCACCTCTGGAGTAGACGCACGTCCAGTGACTTTCCCGATTGAGACTCCTGCCTGACTGAAAAGGGGCTTCCCAGTTGAAGTGTTGGCAAGGATGAAGCTTTTAATTTTATTGGTGATGTATTAATTCTGTCATTTCTTGATATACTATGATGAATTGCTCTATTTGTTATGCTGTGTTTTATATGTGTTGTCTAATTTTACTGTAATAAAGTGACTGTTGCCTGATTTGTTTGTATTGATCATTTCTGGTTCTCTTAAAATTAAACTCATTAGGCAATACAGTTTGGAAATCCAGTCACAATCCTTTGTGTTTGCAAAAGTAATTTAGATATGCAGAAGCTGGACCAAACTCGGAAAGTGAAAAAGAAGCCTAAAAAGCTAATGAGAGTTACTAATGCTTGCATGTGAAAATGCATGATATGTGAAATGTAGAATTATGTGATAATATAGCAAAATATTTCTTGACTGATGCCCATATTTTTTAAATGTATTTATATATGACATCCTTGGCCACATATATCCCCATATACAAATAATTTCACCAGTGAAAGATTAATGTTCTTGTGTGTTCTGATATTGTTATACAAGTAAAGCAGTATAATAAGCTTAATCTTGGTTACCAGATCACCAGCGACAAAGGAAGTAGCAATCCCCCTACATCAGAGATTTGGGCAATAGTTTTCAGTATTTTTGTTTTTCATTCTTGTATTTGTGAGTACCACTCACAGCAAGGCATCCTTAGGTTACAGCATCTGTAAGTGTGTGTTGGGGGGACTTTTTTTGCACATATCGTGCAATAACAAGAAAGACTATTTTTCTCTGCACATGCTGACATCTGTGAAACATCTACTGCTGATTTGCCCATACTTCCCTGTACATTATATCTGTCTGAGCTGGAATAGTGGGCCTCCACTGGAACATATGTAGCTGGAATAGTGGGCCTCCACTGGAACATATGCAGGCAAGAAACCACCTTCACTCCTGAGATGGATGAGTCAGCACTTGCTCCTCTCATTCCTATTCCCCTGCTGGTTTCCCTACCGTCTGGGCCAGCTCTTTAGAGTCAGTCAGTACTCCATTCATCTGTGCCTCATATTTGAGCTAAAACATACAGCCATTTCTTTATGAATAAAATATATTCCTTTTCAGAGCTAGACTCTGTTATTAAGGCAGAATGATGCATTGCCTCTAGTTATTCTGATCAAAATGTCAAGAGTCCATTCATGTGAGGTGCCTGATAAAATTGCATGATCAGACAGCCCTCCATGCCATCATAAAGGGGACATGGATATAGTCCTGAGTACTTTTCAAATAACCCAAGTTTGATTAACAGTCTACAGGAGGTGCAGGACCTAGTAAGGGGAGGAGATGAATGATGAGGCAATGCCTGCTGACTTTTCTCTAATAGAGGGGTGGGGATGTGTATGACTAGAGTGCACACACTGTACTAGAATCCATGATGGAGCCTAGAGATC